>NC_071102.1:36465000-36515000 GCF_024256425.1 Clarias gariepinus
AAGTTACTGCAAGGACACTGAGGAGGGGAGATGATACGGTGATAACAGAGAGAAACAGGTAGAGTTACAGTAATGACAAAAAGATAACGTGATGACAAAGAGAAACAGGAGGAGTAACAGTAATGACACTGAGGAGAGAAGGTGATAACGTGATGACAGAAACAGGAGGAGTTACAGTAATGACAAAAAGATAACGTGATGACAAAGAGAAACAGGAGGAGTAACAGTAATGACACTGAGGAGAGAAGGTGATAACGTGATGACAGAAACAGGAGGAGTTACAGTAATGACACTGAGGAGAGAAGGTGATAACGTGATGACAGAAACAGGAGGAGTTACAGTAATGACACTGAGGAGAGAAGGTGATAACGTGATGACAGAAACAGGAGGAGTTACAGTAATGACACAAAGATAATGAGATGACAGAGAGAAAAAGGATGAGTTACAGTAATGACAGAAGAGGTGGTGATAATGTGATGACAGAAACAGGAGGAGTTACAGCAATGACACTGAGGAGAGAAGGTGATAATGTGATGACAGAGAAAAAGGATGAGTTACGGTAATGACACAGAAAGGGAGAAGATGATAAGATGACAGAAAGAAGAGGAGTTACAGTAATGACACAAAAGAGGTGGTGATAATGTGATGACAAAAAAACTGTGAGTGACATTAATGACAAAGGGGAGGGAGGTGATAACATGATGACAGAGAGAAAAAGAAGTTTAAGTAATGACACAGGGGAGAGGAGATGATACCGTGATGACAGAGTGAAACGGGAGCAGTTACAATAACGACACAGAGAGGGAGGAAATAATGAGATGACAGAGAGAGAAATGGAACAAATCTAAAGGAAAAAAAATATATAGTTGCAAACACTATTGTGAGAGCCACACAACACAAATATCCTGTAGACGTTTATATAGGGGTAGGGGTAGCTCAGTGGTTAAGGCATTGGACTACGGTTCGGAAGATCCCAGGTTCAAACCCCACAACCACCAAGTTGCCACTGTTGGGCCCTTGAGCAAGGCCCTTAACCCTCAACTGCTCAGATGTGTAATGAGATAAAAATGTAAGTCGCTCTGGATGAGAGCGTCTGCCAAATGCCTAAATGTAAATGTATATACAGTTCCGCTGTGGTTTCCCCCACATGTCCTTCAGGATGAGTTACAGTAATGACACACAGGAGAGAAGATGATAACGTAACAGAGAGAAACAGGAGGAGTTACAGTAATGACACAGAGGAATAGGGAGGGGATAACATGATGACAGTTAATGGCACATATTAGGTCAGTAGCTGTGTTTTATACAGTGGCCCTGAAGTGCAAAACAAATTAACAAAACTGAAAACAAAATAACAAATTCAAAACCAAATGAACAAAACCCAAACTATTTTTTGGAGGGGGGGAGTTTTGTTGTTTTGTTTTTGTTTTTGTTATTTTGTTTTCGGATTTGTTAATTTGGTTTTGAATTTGTTAATTTGTTTTCCGTTTTGTTAATTTGTATTGCACTTCTCGGCCAGTCCGATACAAACCGGAAAGGTAGGTATAGTTAGCGAATGAAATGCTTACCGCTGATTGGACGAGACATCTGTCACTCAAGATATACAGGCAGTACTGTAGTAGCGGTAGATTTGTGTGTGTATAAATGTGCAAACATTATTGTGGTTTCAAATATGGCGTTCTTACGGTGGCCCTGAAGTCAGTTTTGTTAATTTTTTTGCACTTCACGGCCATCATAGTTTAAAGTGAAGCAGAACACACAAGAAACAAAGATAAAGAAACAAGTTCCTACTTCCTGTATATCTTGAGTGACAGATGTCTCGTCCAATCAGTGGTAAGCATTTCATTCGCTAACTATACCTACCTTTTAAGTGCAATACAAATTAACAAAACGGAAAACAAATTAACACATTCAAAACCAAATTAACAAATCCAAAAAACAAAATAACAAAACAACAAAAACAAAACAACAAAACTCCCCCCCTCCAAAAAAATAGTTTGGGTTTTGTTATTTGGTTTTTAATTTGTTTTCCGTTTTGTTAATTTGTATTGCATTTCTCGGCCAGTCAGATATTAGTTATTTTGTTTTCCGTTATGTTAATTTGGTTTTGAATTTGTTATTTTGTTTTCAGTTTTGTTAATTTGTTTTGCACTTCAGGGCCACCGTAGTTTTACATTCTGCCGAAATTATCCAGTTCTAATCTCTCTCATGTGCAAAACTAAATCCATCTCACATTTCTTTCTAAGCCAGCGGGAGCTCAAATCCGTTTCCCGCTCTGCAGCAGGTTAGTGCCATAACCACCTTACGATACTCACAAGAACCTGAAGCCGGGGGCAGTGTATGGACAGCTGGATAAGCGTGGTGTCTGTGATCTACAGGAAACACACACACAGCACTTCATCAAACCTCTGTAACGGAGGAAATACAAGAAAAAGAAATCACAGACACTGACTTAAAAAAAAAAAAAAAAGCCAACACACACCTGTACACACTCCTCCAGGTCCATCTTCTCCAGCTCATGACAGTTCTGCAGGAGAAAAACAAGAAGCAAAAGGTTAATGTTAATGTTTATAATAATAGATACATTACTCCACTCACACCTAACGCACAGCACACACCTACATGGAGAATGAATTAAGACCTGTGTGTGTGTGTGTGTGTGTGTGTAGCACTGACCCGTGCGAGTGTGGTGAAGCCGACATCTGTGAGCTGTGAACAGCGAGCCACTTCTAATATTCTGAAGACACACAAAAAAACTTATGGGTTACTTGGGTTACTGCAATTTATACAGAGAGTGTGTGTAAGAGAGAAAGAGACATACCTGAGACGAGGACAGTTCTGTCCCAGGGCATTAAGAATAGCGTCTGTGATGTTTGCGCAGCCGGATACACAGAGAGACTGCAGCCGATGACAACCTCGACAAATCGTTATCAAGCCTTCATCTGTGATCTGCTACTCACACAAACACACAAAAAAACTTTAGATTGCATTTCCTCATTACATTAATCTACTGTATATTTGGTGTGTGTGTGTGTGTGTGTGTGTGTGTGTGTGTGCGTGCACTTACTGAGCATGTCTGGAGGTTGAGAGTGACCAATTCTGGACAGTGGGCACCGATGTGTTTCAGCGCCTCGTCTTCGAGCTACACGAGAGAACAAACAGATTAAAACTGTGCTTGTCTCCGTCAACCAGCCATTACTATGGAAACCGTAATGTATTAGAATCAGCGCTTTCACATAAAACTGCAGCACGAGGCTGTTACACAGAAATCAACTCGTTCTGACCAATCAGAGTGCAGCGTTCAGTACCTGTGTGCAGCCTTTGAGGAACAGACCCTTCAGGCCCGGACAGCAGCGCACCAGCGCCTGGATGCCGTCTTTGGTCACCTGATCACACCACGAGATGTTCAGCTGCTCCAACAGTGGACAGCCCTCACTACAGATAAACAAACACACACACACACACACACACACACACACACACCAAGAACAAGAACAGAAATGAGAGGTTGTGTCCTGCATTCAGATATTCGTACAGATCTTTCTAACAGAGAGAACTTCAGAAAGGAACCATGAGAGGAACCGAGACTCAGAAGGTGAAACTGGTTCCTGCTCTAGTTTACACTGATAGTGAGTTAAGTGTTTTAGAGACGGAGAAACAACCATTACACAGGACATCTTGATGTAGGAACTGTGTGTGTGTGTGTGTGTGTGTGTGTGTGTGTGTGTGTGTGTGTGTGTGTGTGTGTGTGTGTGCTCACCTGAGTGCTTTGAGGGACAGGTTGGTGATGGAGGTGCATGAGGCAAGATCCAAGTGCTTCAGTTTGGGACAGAATTTACTCAGACTGTTACACGTACTGCAGAGAGAAATACACACACAGAATCTATCATTTAGAAACATGCACTCACTCACTCACACATGCATGCATGCATGCACACACACACACACATGCATGCACTCACTAACACACACACCTGTCTGTGATCTTTGTGCAGCCGTTCAAGCTGAGCAGCTCGATGTTTCTACAGTTTTGCGCAAACGTCCTGCAATTTAAAAAAAATAATCACACAACAGTTAACTATAGTGTTAACAAAGTTGAGACAATATCTCACACACACACACACACACTACAGCACATCATAACACTTAGCCGCAACTGTTTGGTGTGACCCTTGGATCAAGAGAGAATAAGATGGAGGGAGGAAATAACAAAGTAATGAAGGTAAAGAGGGATGATGAGGAAGAATGAGACCCACAGTTGGTGGTAATGCAAGCTGGATTGCATGCCTTGTTAAACAACAAAAAAGAAAATAAGCAGGCAATTTTTTTAATGAAAGTAAGAAAAAGGAAAGCGAGATGAATAAATGGGTAAAGAATGAAAAAAAGGAAGCAAAGGGAGGAATAAAGGAACTAAAAGAGACAGAAGAAGAAAAGATTTCCTGTTTGTACCTGAGTGCACTGTCTCCTACACCTAAACATCCTCGCAGACTGAGCTTCCTCAGGAATCCTCCACATCGTTTAGAGATATTCTCTACTACACAACCCTGCATCCCACAAAACACACACAAAACAGTACATGCATCTAAGAATATGTAAAAATAAAAGTCATATGTTTGTGTGTGTATACGAGTACAGTATATGTGCATGTTTAATCGCGCGAATTTCTCCTGACCTCGATGTCCCTCTGGAAGTCGAAGAGGTCGATGCGCTGCCAGTTACTGCCATCCAGAGCCAGAACGTTCCACGACTGAGGAGCACACGCACACACTTTATTTTACTACACACTTTCACACACATCATTTAAACCATTTAGAACAAATCAGTCTGAACTAAACACATTGAACGATGAATCTCTCTCACTCACTATCATGCACTATTCACACACTCACACACACACACACACACACACACACACACACACACACACACACACATGTTCCCTTACCCGAGACACCTGTGCACAGCGACAGAGGGTGACCACGTCCAGGAAGGAGAAAATTCTGGAAAAGTGAAATGTTCAGATGAAAATAGTTTGTGTAAGACTCTAAAGCTCACACACTGCATCAGTAACCACTCATCTCCTAAGGCTAATCCGCGCGCTATTAGAAACGTTAGCCTTAGCTCATGTCCAAAAACTTATGAACTGGTATAAAAAGCCATAGAATCATAAAAAACCTTATTATTATTATTATTATTATTATTAATAATTATTATATATTTATAATAATAATACTTTCTAGATCAGTGTTTTCCAAATGTGTCGGGCCACAAGGGTACTGCAGGTGGGCCACAAGAAATCGTTTATAAAAATAATAAAAAGTTTAAAACTTTCATTTTAATAATTAGGTTTAAAATTCACATACAATATTTCTAATCAATTATTTCCATCTAAAAATTAACTAAAGCTATGAATGGCTGAATTAAACACTGAAAAACAATTGCATATTAAAAATTATTAGCATTTTTGTGCTTCGCTAAATAAACAAATCCTACAACTGACATCTCGATCTTTTTCTCTCTGACAAAGTCTTCGTACTTCGTCCCAGACACTGGTATACATCACGCCAACACTGAAGGACTGATTTTAATTTTAATATATTTTTATTTATAATTAGCTCATTAGCCAGGGCGTCAGATGTGTGTTATTTTGCTAACCGTAACAACAGCTCCTTAGGCAGCTTCTTGTTGATGATGGCCTCGTCATTGTTTGAGAACATCTGAGGAAGAGAAACAAAAAAAAAAAAAACTGCTTTTATTCCTGATAAGCAAAGTGTGGTTTTTGTGTTACTGTGGGAGAAAATTCTTCCACCTGCTGTTAGTTTAAAATATCACTCAGTTAACAAGTCATTTACAAAGAGAATTAAAGAAGAATTAAAGAAGATTACGCCACGCAGAGCTGGATGAAGCAAGTCAGGCTTTTATTGCAGCAATAAGAACCCAGATGAGCTAGCCTAGCCATGCTTTGGATCAGAACCAAAGCAGTGCCAAGTCCAGACTGAATTCACAGTCAAAAGCACGCACCTTTTATACAGTTCAGGGGGGAAATTCCCAGTCTCCTCCCCTGTACATTCATCTGTTGACCACAGCAAAATTTTAATCCATTATCAATTAATTTTTCCATTAAAAAGACATTTCTCTTATCTTGTACCATTATGCCATACACCTCGCTATCTGACTCCTCTCCATGCTCATAACTCTTTCCCTTTATATTTACACCTCGTTATTTGACTTCTTCCTGCGTTTATCTGACTCTTACTATGCTCGAAACTTCTCTCCATTATAATTCATCTTCTTTAATAGTTATTTTCTATTATCTTTTTAATCATTTTTTCCTTGTTTTTCTTTGGTATGTTCTTAATTTCTCAAGAGACCAGCCATGGGTAAGCATCTCCTTTACACTATTTTACTTATTTGCCTTATTTTACCCCATTCAATGTTTTTATACATTTTATTCTATTTTATAGCCAACTGCGACTTCTCCATTGATGACTTCATCCCTTTGGATGATTCGGACAGCCAGGGCAGTTCAGACCGTGTTCCTTCTGAAGAATTTTATTTCTGTTGATGCTTTTACCCTGGCCCCTTATGTTTTGTATTTTACGTTGGGCTTTTATACTGTATTTTATATTATTACCATGTAGATATGCCTTTTTATTCTGTGTCTACTCTTATTAAAATATTTTATTCACAAGACTAGCTCTGCGTCTCTGATTTTTCCTATTTCTTATCTGTCCGTCCAGTCCGCCCACATGGCCATCTACACACACACACTGTCTCACAGGGAGATCCCCCTGATTCTTTCAAGTTTAGTTTCATTGTATAATTTATTACATAGTTCCCCGTACACCTCGTTAGCCCCTCTCCCCACATTGCTTGGTCATCCTTTCCCTTCATGCCTCTCTTTTTATCTGGTTTCTAGTGCCTGGTGCTTATCTGGTGTCTGTCACCTGATTATTTCTTCTGTCCTTGGTTTTTTGTTGGTTGTTCCAGGATTTTTCTATCCTCCCTGCTTTGCCCTTGGTTTTTTCTATCAATTGGTTGTTCCTGGTTTATTCTACAGTTCTCAAGAGACAGACCATGTATGAGCATCTCTTTATTTGGTAGATGCACATACTAGTTTATTTTTGTGTCTACTTTTATTAAACTCAGTATTCCTAAAACTGATCGTGTGTCTTTTGGATATTTGTCTATATTTTTACTTAGACATGTATACGTGTATCCACCACTTGTTTCAATCCTTCATTAGGCCAAGTCCGACACCTGGCACCTTATCTTGTCTTATCTGGGTCACTCTAACCATCCCCTTACTGCTATGTTTTACGACCTGTCTGCTTTTCTTACTTAACCTCTATATTATTTCACTCAGATTAATATTATAATGATTAATATTATCATATTGATACATTGCTGCATACACAAATATATTTAATTAAAATATGCTTACATTACACCCAAACCCAGTCGCATACACTGTCTGGGTGTTTATCAGAAAATTCCCCAGAAATTATTATTCACACTTCACACGCAGACACACACACGTTCAGCTCAGAGTTTACAAGCTGTGACGCAACACTCTCAGCAGAATTAGCCATCAATGCTAAGTGAAATTATAGCATTTTTATTCACATGCAATCATTTTAGTAATCATTTAACGTTCCAGATGGTGGTGTGTCACTTCCATGCTCATTGTGTCTTTATATGTATGTATAAAACGCTTTCCAGTTGTGTACTCACTAGCATAACTGCTACGTTATGAGGTAGTTTATGCTAGGAGTAGCTAGCATTCTTTTAACCATTTTATTGAATAAGCTGATTTAGCTTTAAAATCTCATATTAAACACATTCTTTCTTGTGTGTGTGTGTGTCTGTGTGTTTTCCTTCAGGGTATTTACCAGAACAATGCTAACACTGGAATATAGTTTTAGTATTTATTCATATACTTTTCATTTTATTCAGTTTGTCAGATCTCTGCACGATCACATCACAGTGCTAGCAGTTAGCTTTTTAAATAAATTTTTCTTATTTCTTATTTCCTATACTCTCTCAGGAACACCAGCGCATCGCTAAGAGATT
Source organism: Clarias gariepinus (assembly GCF_024256425.1). Taxonomy (NCBI): domain Eukaryota; kingdom Metazoa; phylum Chordata; class Actinopteri; order Siluriformes; family Clariidae; genus Clarias; species Clarias gariepinus. The sequence goes on from NC_071102.1 coordinate 36,473,074, forward strand.
TACAGATGCTATGCGACTGATCATCTTCTCTCCAACCTACAGTTCTCCTACATTCATCTGTGACATTTCCAAGCCATTGTGCCTACGGTCTCAGACTGAATGATCACTGTGAGCATTATGCTAATCACACAACCTCGGATAAACCTTAAAGCTAGCAGAAGCGAACTGAAAACTTTAACAAAAGCTAGTTCTTCAAGCTAAAGATATAACACATATGCAACCTTATTTAAGGATTTTGTTAACCATGTTTTCCATCGCAGCTATAAACTAAAGAAAGTACTACTGTTTGATATTTTAGTCTCCTAGCTAACTGTCTGAGTAGCAACCAGTGCATGAGTTTAGTTTGCGTATAAATTATTTAGTTAAAGAGACTCTTAACACAGACTTTAAAAACTTTAACGACTGCTAGCTGTGTTACTAATGAATTAGCTTCAGTTACACACTGTTTCACCACACACATAACAACAAGAACAAGCGAGTAACTTGCTGGTAACTAGCTTTAATCTCCACTGTTAAGTAAAACTGCTAGCTAAACAATGGTAACAGATGCTAAACTAACAGTTTTACATTTTTTTGTAAATACAAAAAAAATTTTAATTGAGTTCGTAACCATTTTTCTTTTCCTCCTCAGCTTGATGATGTTACATGAAGAAGCAAAGTGCTATCTGTACGAAGCAGAAGTTGATTAGCAAGTTAGTGGCCCTTTTTAAATTAAAACAATCATTTGATTTTAGCGGGTCTCGGTTTTATGCAAATATAACCTCAAACAAGCAACATCATACAACATTTTTCACTGTGAGACTATTTATTTAACAAAAATGAAACCAAAAAAACAGACATGCAATACGAAGTACCCCCTTACTGCCTCCACAGGATTTAAGAGGGTAAGTTGCAGTGAGGTGATGTTAATAATCAGCCCTTGCTTAAGTGATCATTAGCAGGTGTGCAGACCTCTATAAAAGCAGAAGTTTTGGCAGTTTGCTGGTCTGGAGCATTCAGGTGCGTGTTTACACAATGCAAAGGGGGAAAGTCATATGCGATAGTCTTAGAGACACAATTATTGCTGTACATCATTCTCACACTCATCACTCTCATCATACAAATGAACAGTTTAAACACCCATTCTAATTCCATAAGCTTTCCTGATTTCCTGATTAATACTGAGATGTGTCTGATACTTGATTTCTGTAAGGCTGAGGTGATTTCAGAAGCTTTCTTCTCATTGTAGTCAAACGCACCGCTCAGTCATCAAGTCCATTTATAGCAAACTTACATTTAGCCACACGCATAAAACTTTATAAAGGCTAAGAAAGCTGAAGGTGTGTTGCACAACAAATCTTAAAGTGACGCAGATCAGCCACTGTAGTATGCCTATTGGTACAGAGACACACTCACCTCTGACTCTTACAGGACATGCAAATTGTGTGCTAATTCAACAGGCTAGTCATAATACTGTAGATGTGTTTAGGAAATGATTTGTCTGTCATTAACGATAACGAAGAGCCGATTTCAACATGATTCACATACTACGGATGGGAATTACCAGGGGCCACCTGATACAATATCACGATACCTCTGTGCCAATGCAATTTGTATTGCAATTCAGTAAGTATCACGATTTCATAAACATCCCGATTTCTTACTTTCAGATTTTGTTACAATTTTATACAATGTAGCAAACAATTTGCTCCTGCAGAACAGAGTGCTGTGCTGTCTGAACAGTTCGGAGTGGGCCACCAGCAGGATCATAAAGGAACAGTAACATTTAACACCTCAAATGCATTCATATACAAATTGAAAAACTAATTAAAGAAATATGGAGTGGTGGTGGAGTGATACATTCATTGCCACACAAAATCACGATACATCACTGAATTGATCCCCCAATGTCTACCATACACACAGGTTTACGTTAGTGAGTTTCCTATCATTTTGTCAACTGCTTGTGAGACTGTATAAACACAGCTTATGTTAGTAAGGGCTACCTCATGGGTGTCATGGCAATGTCACAACCCAGTATGTTAGACTGTTTGTTGAATGAATCAGTGAGGCGTGTTGGATCAGGTGGCCCATACAGAGTCTTGATGTTACAGTAATCTGACATTAGCAGAATATTACTGAGCATTAGCGTTCTCAGACAGAACGTTCTGACTGTAAAGTTTTCACGAAACCCCAGTTGTGTTGTTGAGGGTTTCAGTGTGGACACAAGACAACAAAAGAGAACATTGTGCATTTTGTTAGTCTGCAATAGAGTAATAGTAACAGAGCTGTGCGACTCTTTTAAATTCAGATTTTGAGTTTAAATTTTTAGGGGTTATGTGGACGAACATGTTTTTTCAGATCTGAGTCACTTTCATATTTGCTCCTGGATCGGACACATATTCGATACATGGTCAGTGACGGGCGAATGCATGTTGTTTAAGAGGGCATACAGTACGCATCCACATTAGAGTCAGATAAAAAGTGATTGGGGACAATCTGATTGTTTGAATTCACACTAATTTTTGATTCTGTAAAGATGCTTTGCGACAATAAGTAAAAGTAAAATAGAACAGAACTGAAAAGTAAAAGCCACGTGTAATTAAGAATGTGAACTGTCATGACCCGCAAGTCCACTTTAGGCTAAAATAATCTGAATCATTTTTGAATGTGTTTTCTTTGGAATGTGAACGCAGCCTTAGAGACCGCGCTGACGTAGACGGTTTCCTTTAGTATGACAAATTCAGGACAGAAATGTTAATTTCTGTCATTTTCGCAGATGCACAAACTTATCTTTAAACCATCACGTGACACCCATCACAGTGTGTTTCTGCCCCATCACACACACCCCCCTCCCCTCCTGTGCCACCCCTGGGCAAATCGCTGAGTCAGCTCAACCTTACCTTTCCATATTTATATCTTTACAGATCACTGGTCAGTCTGTGTGTGAGGATTAGTGACAGCAGCATCAACGCAAACAGCGCGATTGTGCGCTTTATACTCTGACGTCATCACACACGGCGCTACACTGTTGCCTTAAACACGCGACACGAAAGTGTGCCCGTAGATCAGACAAATCAGTCAGTGTGACGAGCCGAACCCGGACTCGGTTCTCTCTGCCGATTAAAACGACATGTCACACTTCTGACTGATGTATTTCCCGTCTTTTCGTACGAGTCCAGGCCGCGCGAGTGTGTGTGTGTGCGCGCGCGCGTGCGCGTTCTCGGCTTTACAACAGTCCAGTTTGGGGTGATCGGACCCGATCAGATTTTGACGAGATTCAGTGTGTAAAGTGTGTATTATATTGTATGTGTGAGAGGCAGACATGCGGACAGTTTGTTTTGATTGTCGGCACAAAAGCAGGCGAACTAACTCGACAAGCAGGCGTGTGTGTGTGTGTGTGTGTGTATGAGAGAGAAACATTATAACACACAGGAAGGACATTATTTCAGTTTGACGAAGTGTGTGAGAGCGATTAAAGCTGATGTCAGAAATAAAGTCAGAATAAAAACAACTCGGCCTAAGAGGAAACCCTAAGCGGCTCCGTGCTGCGAGCAGGAGAAGCCTGAACACACACACACACACACAAAACAAAGAGGAAACAGCTGAGAGTTTGGGTAAACAGGCCTGAAACACGCGTTAAATCCACATCCGATCAGTAATCAGACCTGAACCCGGGTGCTGGTCGGGTTTCTGATGGCAGTCTCACCTCAAAGCGACTCCGTGTCACTCCGTTCACCTCCTTCCCCATGACACACACACACACACACACCGCACTATTCCTGCTCTGTTACTCGATCTGCTAATGATCCGCCGGATTAAAAGGCCAAATCCGACTCCTGCGCGCTGCTCCTGCTGATCTCAGGCTTTTTTCCTCCTGTTCATTGTCACATAGCTCGTTGAAACATCCATGTGTGTGTTATTCTTCTAAATTCTGCAGTGAGAGAGCCGAGTCGCTCCTGAGCCCGAGCTTATCTGCTGCCTTTCACTGCAGATCTCCTCCTCCTCGTCCTCCCCCCCTTTACCCCAGTAACATCACATCACACACACACTTACACACTGCTTTACCTAACTCCCATCAACTTATCCCCAAACCAAACCCACCACAGACACACTTTCCTGGTGTTTAATTACCACAGGTATGCAGTCACACCGCTCTCTCTCTCTCCCTCTCTCTCTCTCCCACACACACACAAATACAGACACACACATATCCAGATCTACCACTTTGTCTTATTACCATGACCACACTTATCACACTTTCACATCTCACACATGTGCATTTTGGTGTGTTTTAACTGACTTGAATGATTTTATGTAATATTTGTTTTATTATTAATTAATTACATTAATTAATTGAACCATTTTAAATTACAGGACTTGTTTCGTTGACTAACAGCATACATATTTTATTATTATTATTATTATTATTATTGGCACTATTATTATTAGTAGTACTTTGACAATCGTTTGCTTCCTGATGGAAATTTGCCACAAATATCAGTCCTGAGTTTATATTTTAAAAAAAATGAACATGTGGGCTTTTACCAAAAACTAACGCGATATATTGATAATAACTATTAGCACCGTTTTGTTATTTTAAGTGGACTTAAACAAACAAGTTGTGTTTTATGATATTTACATATTTGTTTAAATGTCCTATTACTCGAAAACAAAAACACAACACTGAAGGCTGTCTAACACATCGGAAATGACGTACGCGGAAGTGGATTTGTATACAAACACAAAATTAGACTGTCATAAAGAATACACGCTGTGCACTATATTCGAATGTGTTTAATGTGTATCTTACAATCAAATGTGATGTGTACAGTCGTTTTTAATATTCAAAACGACCTGACGTCTTACTGTCTTATAAAATAATTTTTTATTCGTTTTAACTTTATGTCAAACAGAAGCGGAACCTTTGCATTAGAGTCCGTGTTCCAGCACGGAAGAAATATTTTCAAGAACACAAAGTTTACAATTAAATACCTGTGCCAAGTTGTAGTGCGGACTGCATATACATACACACACACACACATATATATATATATAACATTGACAATTAAGTTCTGCTGTATTACAATAACGATTATTTAAAACATCTTTGTGATAAAACATTTAATTGCCTTAATTATTAAGGTTTTGGTAAAATAAACACCTGTACTGTACTACCAAATAAGCAGATTGTCAGGCTGAAGTATGTGCTTCCTCCTTAGTTAGGATCCTGTAAACATACAAAACGAGCTGCAGGCTAAACAACACATATCTTCTCTAAATTACTCCTCTTACACTTTAATGCATTAAAACTGAAAAATTAATTTTAACTGAAGTGGAAAAAACTGTTCTTTTGTTAAACCTTGTTAAACCTCCTGTTACGAGGTTTAACAAGGTTTATTACATAATTACAAACTGCTTAATAACTAATCAGACAATACATACTAAAAATATCTATCTTAGATAGAAACATTCTATCTATCTATCTATCTATCTATCTATCTATCTATCTATCTAGATAGATAGATAGTTTGACTGATGGTACTTATAGTTATTAACCAGTAACCCAGTGTAAGGATCTATCCAATGATGCAAACTTTAAAACACATTTGTAAGTCGATTTGCCAAATGCTTAATCTAAATAATTGGACTACTGCAACTCACTCCTGGCAGGCCTGCCTCTGTCCACGATTCGTCCTCTGCAACTGATCCAGAATGCAGCAGCACGTCTCGTTTTTAACCTTCCCAAGTTCTCCCACACCACCCCACTCCGCTCCTTGCACTGGCTTCCTGTAGCTGCCCGCATCAAATTTAAAACACTGATGCTTTCCTACAAAGCTAAAAATGGCCCAGCACCCACTTACCTCTCTGCGCTAATTACCCCACGCACTGCACCACGTTCCCTCCGATCCTCCAGCACTGCTCACCTCATCCCACCATCATTCATCCAGGCTCTTTTCTGTTCTGGCACCTAGGTGGTGGAATGAACTTCCTCTAGATGTCCGTACAGCAGAGACTTTGATTATCTTTAAACGACGACTCAAGACGCATCTGTTTCTCCAGTACTTGGACTAAATAAATGTAATGCTTTACAGTGAGGCTAAAGAGAGGCTGGAGAGGAAATGACTGTTTATATCTGCTATAACATAAGTGAGAACAGGAACGCACTTGTTAATACAAAATAAAAACAAAACTGTAATTGTATGTAAGTTGCTGTGGTATAAATGCAATAACACACTCAAGGATGTGCTGTTACAGGACATTAATCAGAATCAGGGTGTGAAGAATAACTCTTGTAACTCTTGTATTTCCTACATGACCATTATGACCTGTGGTTCCAAAAAAAGTTCATGCAATTCCATGAAATTAATTAAACCAGAACCTAAAAAACCAAAAGCTCCTTCATCAGATCTTTATTCAGATCTTTTATTAAACTTAAATATTTTTCTTGTGGTTATTTATTATACCATTTCCAATTGTTTTTAAAGTTTTGAAATAAAATGAAATAAAAAATTTTTTTGCATGATATATCCACTGCACCTTGATACGCTTGATACCAGCTGGCCCCGAACCAGGAGACAGGGAAAAACAGACTCACACGCATGAGGTATCTGAAGTTCTCTAATTATTATCAGCAAAAAAAGCCTTTTATCCAGGTGCGCTGTGTCTCATACCATTACCATTACCAACATTACCATTTTCTGGTCAGACGTAAGGGTTCCAACAGACACAAGTTATTTGTATGTATGTACAGTTTGTATGTATGTTGGTCTGGACACGGGCTATGGGACGTGTTACCATATTAATAAATGGAGAAGTGCAATGATGGGGTTGTTTTATGGACAATGGGAAAGTTCACACTACATCAGAAAATCTTCACGATTCTCTTACTTTATCAATTTTGGAAATTGGAAATATTTTTTTCTCCTGATTTTTGGAAAAGATTTTTTCTCTTGTACAGTACGACTCCGGAATCCTTCAGGTTAGGAACTGTAGAGTGTGTAATTGTTTTCTATCACTATTTCATTATTTGTTCACACATTCTTAAAGCTGTACTCATGAAATAAGCCCTAATTATTTATGACACTTCATTAAAACAGAGCAGAGTCGTGTTTTACAGGATTATCAGCCTCAGCCTAGTTCACAGCCTGGTTTGAACACGACAGGAAGAACTAATCCTGCTGAAGAACAGGTTTGTGTTTAGAGCTCAGGTAAGGGTCGTGAAGGTGTCTCTACTCCCCGGGGACAGTTATTAACACACCATGTTGGAAATCTGCAGGAAAAACATTTTCAACATTGTTAGTGATAATGAGAGTTTGTGTCTGTGTGTGTGTGTGTGTGTGTGCACTTCTTTCACTCTGGTGAAATTATACACATTACAAATGTCACGCGCTCTCATTGCTGGTCGATTTCTTTTATCTTTACAAGCTGATAAACTGAAATATATTTTAATCAACCCAGCGTGCTAAGGTCATACTGTCTATAAATGCGACACACACACTCAGAAACGCGTAGTTATATTGTATGGTAGCTTAGGCGCTTTAAATTCGCATGTGCGCTGGGTGGCTTTTCCTCCAACATGGCAACACGGAGGTTTTCACTTCCTGTTTGGTCAGAAAACAAAAACATATAAACCGGTTTGGTTTCGCTGTCCGCCGACTCATTACTATGGCAGGATAATTTATTGTGTAGGTGTATTTGGTTGATTTTTTTACTGCGCCGTCATAGTTTGTATCAACAATAATAACAACAACAACAATTATAATAATAAATTATTATTATTATTATTATTATTATTGTTAATATAAAATACAAGTTTTAGAATAATAAAACGTGACTTATGGAAATAAAATGAAAAAAAAAAAATAATAATCCCCGGAGAACGTTCAACGATCGCGGCCAAATCCAATCCCGTGAATAATCTGATTGGTCGTCGCCTAGCAACTCCTTCACCTAGTCTCACAACACTTCCGGAATTTAAACGGATGTATAAACATTGTCATAATTTCTAAATATATTTTAGCGCATACATTTTGGTAAATATATTATTATTCCGATATCACAAAAAAACTCTTTGCATTAACAATACACACGCTTCTACACATATCTTAAAAAAAGAAAAGAAAAAGCGCATGCGCCGAACGTCAGATCCGTTCTGTAGCGCCGCGCGAGATGTAGTATTGTATTAGCGGGAACGCGCGCACAGGCAGCGAGAACGCGCAGTGGTCAGCTTCGCAACAATGGCCGCTCCGGGCTCGTGAAGCGCAGGCGCGGTTGAGCGTTTCTTTAAATCCACGAACATCGCCCTAAATATCGGCCTGGTTTCCTACCAGAGCTGCTTAAAATAAACTGGAATAAATTCTGCACACGAATCTATGATTATTGCCGAGAAATATAAAAAACTGATAAAGATACTAATGAGAAACATTAAAAGCGAATCATGTAAACAGAACTGAACCGGCTTGCAAGTTTTTTCTTTTTCAGTTTTAGTGAAACATTTGTCCATGTATGATGGATTTCTGTTCGTTTCTGAATCTTTAAAAGAATCAAATCCACGGAAAAGGATAAATAATTGAAAAGGAGACTTTTATCCGTTCATCTTTTTGTGTTTTTTTTTCCTTCAGAAAGCGCTCGCTCGCGCGCTAGCTGGCTAGCTTAGCATTAGCACGGCTAGCTGGCTAAACCAGGCAAGGAGAAAGTACGCAGTGTCCTCACATTGTTTTCGAGGTTATTTTTTCCGTCAGGCTGAAAGAGGCCTAATTTTGAGCGGAACAGAAATCGACCAGGAAGTTTAAAGAGAGATTTATGTTTGATTGTTGGTGTTTTTGAACGCAAGCGGAGCAGAGAGGCGCGCGCTGCAGGAGCACTCGGCCGGGGATGAGTTCCGGATAAAGCCGTGAGCAGCGCTAACTCTGTGAGCTCAACTCCATTAAAGTGCACGGTTCTGCTGCTGGTGATGTGTGTTTTCCGCTGGGTGAGTGTGTTTCAGTGTGTTTGTGTTTTTATTCTTTCTCCAGAAGGGAGCGTGGTCGGCGGAATAAGGCATGCCTGGCTCGGACCGACATCATGTCACCAAGCGGAAGTCGGAACCTGAATATAAACAACAAACGACGGCCTCCACCGGAAACGCCGACTCCAGGCTTCATCAGAGCAAATCTACAGGCTCCTCATCCTCCTCGTCTTCTTCATCATCGTCGAAGCACAACAAACGCTACAAACCGTCCAAACATGGCAGCCGGGCAGACTCTCCGGTGGAGCCCCCTGTCGTCTCCATTAAACCCCTGGTGGAATATGATGACATAAGTTCCGATTCGGACGAGTTCCTGGACCCTCCCGGACCTCCGGCCGACAAACCACAGGATGAGCTGTACCGTAACAAAGAGATCCGGACTCATAAACGCAAACGCTCAAGAAAAAAGTCCAAAGACCCGCATCGGGTCCGAGAGTCGGGCGAGGACGGAGACAGAGACGTCAAGATGAGGAAGACGGCTGACCGAGACGGAAAAGACCCAAAGCGGAAAAGCAGAGACAAGCTCGCGTCCGCAGTTGGTGCCTCTCGGCCAGAAGGGGACTCGGGTTTGAGGCGAGCGCCTGCGGAGTCGCATTCGTCTTCCGTCTCTCTGCAGTTAGCAGAGTCCTCCGGGTCCGCGTCACAGAAAAGCAAAAGTAAAGAATCACACGATTTGTCCCATAGGTCGTCCCATCGCTCACACCGGAACAAGGTCGAGCACGAACACGAGCGCGAGCATTCGGACCGCAGCCGCCGCAAGGCTTCCAAAAACCGCAAAGGCTCTTCCAGAACTGGAGGTGGTGTCTCCGTCTCTGCCTCTTCCCCCGTGGACCCAGAGGACGGGTACTCATCCCGGCGCCGTGCGGGGTCCCCAAGCCCATACCGGGAGAGCTCCCGCCGCAGCAGGCAGAGATCTGAGAGTCCGTACTCGCGCCGGAGATCATCCAGCTACGACCGGGACGGGAGTCCATACGGGAACAGGCGCTCATGCAGCACCAGTCCAGTGTCCCGGTGAGTATCGCCCTTCACACCTTACAGCAGCATACCACCACCATACCCTCCAAACACCAACATGCACCCGCAAAGCAACGGTGCACATCCGGTAAACACCACCACACACCCCTAAACATCACTTTGCGCCCGTAAACACCGCCACAACCCCAGGCACCCTGTACACACAGTTGAAGGACCCCCTATTACCCCCCGACCCAAACCACAGTCGTGTGCCTCTTAAACACTGCTGCTCACCACTAAACACACATCAAACAGCCCAAACACTGGCGAACACAGTCAGATGCCAAACACCACCACACACTAAACACCACCACCGTGATGTCGATATCATTATAATGATGTCACAGTGCGTTGTTGGTGTCGGGAGATAATTTCCCAACTGGTTAGGTTATACTTTTGTCCTTATTTGTACCTTTTTTTTTTTTTTTTTACATTTTTCTCTCCAGTGTTAACTGTATTTGATGACGTTTATAGTTTTGTCACATCAGTTGTGTATTACTGCCAGTATGAAATGTCCTCAAATACACAGTTTATAGTACAAACACTTTAAAAGGTAAGGGTTTCATACATGTGAGTCTCTCTACCTTTTACTCAGCCTGCACAATGTTGCCTTCTAAAGGCCATTTGAGGTAAAAGCAGCTTGCTCGCTGATGTTAACATTTCCAAGTCGCAGAACGGAGTTTACGGAATATTTCATCACTTGTGTGAGGAAAGAGAGCAGTCTATGTCCACATTAGGCTTAATTAACAAAGTTAATTCGGTACTTTGTTTAATTGCTTTGCGTAACTCTTGAGTATTAGTTTTTAAATGTAACTCTCCATTTGAGCTCTTTATCTGAGTCTCAGATAACTTCTAACCGCTAACCTAGTGTTCTTTAGCGTATAAGAAGGGTAGGTTAGCAATTAGCAGCTAATGTAACCTTCAGCTCTTGTGTTTTAACCTTTGTCACTGAATATTGTGCTGTCACATGTAGTTTACTTGGTCAGAAATTCAGGTGGGAAGAGCTTAAGTTCTGAATGGCTAGGAAAATGCACTTCTTAGAAAGGGGCGTTCAGGGGAAGTTTGTTTAAATCTGAGAACACTGAAACTGTGTGTTTGGAGAAGGAGTGAAACACAGAGGATCTCAAGCAGTCGAAGCAGCAGAGATGTTTAAGCTGGATCATTAACACGGACATTTAAGACAGCTTTAAGTATTGTATAAAGTGATATTTTACATGGATTGACAGCAGGTAATCATTTTGTTAGATCAATGATCGATTGATGAGGGTGGAAGTGATTATTGCTGATTGTCGCAGCTGTACACTGATTAGGGTGGTTCTTATAAAGGCGACGTCATGTGCAAGATAAATCTGATGTCTTCTGATGTCATTGGGTTTATTTGTGTTTATCAATCTAAGAAACCTGTGATCCTTAATGTCATAATATTGCTAATGCTCATCATTTTTATTTAATTTTTTAACAGCAGGACAACATTCAGTGTCATAATCAGGGTTTAGCTTCTCCATCACCTTCAGTCTTTTTAGTCCTACATCCTTACATACTTTATCACATAGGAGGTTCTTGCCCTTATCCAGTGTAAATGATTAATCAGAGCCAGTGAGGTGAGTGTGTGAAAGTTCTAGAGATCCCTCGCATTCTGTCTCTGTGAGGCAGTGTGCTATCTGTGTGCTGCCTTTTTTTATTTTTATTTTTTTTTAACTGTAGCAATTAAAGGCTGTCCCGGTTATGACATTGATGTGATACTGTAGCTTATCTCAGTAGATTAATATAAATACACATACAGAAAAGAGATTTCTTGCTGATCAACTAAAGGGTTCAACATTGAAAAATGTGTAAGGTGGAGTTACCATGTGATGATACCCCCATGCCAGAGAGGGCACTCAAATTAAACTCCTAGATTTGGTTGGTGTTTGTAAATATTTTTGCCTTTTGACTTGCAGTGTGGCATGTGACTTGCTGCACTTCCTCTTTACATCACAGATGATTTGTTGTCAAAGTTTTGTCCCTGAATTTAGGCGTTAAACACTAGAATGTCTAGTTTGATCTAGTTCCCTTTGATCCTGGTGTTTAGCATGACACTGTAGTTTATTAGTGTCATTTTTTTTTTTTGTTTCCAGACGCTCAGCGCGGTCACGAAGTCGCTCTCCTCTGTACTCATCCTCTCGCCGATCCTCTTCACACTCGCGCAGCAAGAAACACTCGTCAATGGGTGGAGCCAGCAGTAGCTCTGCTTCCAAGAGCCGCCCGGCCAGTCGCTCGCCTTCGTCCTCCCGCCTGCCCATCACTTCAAGCCTGGGAGCGGAGCTTACACGCAGAAAAAAAGAAAGACAAGCTGCAGCGGCAGCTCGGGCTGCCGCAACCCCGCCCACACAACCTCAAGACCAGAAGGTGGAGACAGAGTTGGCCCCACCCCCAGCACCTGACCCCCCTGCTCCAACTACAATCGTGTTGGAGGAAAAAGATGTAGCACCGCCCCTTCCTCCACTTCCGGCGAATTCCCCGCCCCCACTTCCCCTCAATTCCCCGCCCCCACTTCCTTTCAATTCTCCGCCCCCGCTTCCATTAAACTCTCCACCGCCGCTGCCTTTAAATTCCCCACCACCACTTCCTCTTAACTCTCCGCCTCCACTACCACCTGCTTTAGCCCTGCCCCCATCCACAGCCATGCCACCTCAGCCTAAAAGCCCCGCCCAGAAAACCACACCAATTAAGACCTCCACCCTTCCACCCCTCCCTCTACCACCGGTACTACTGGGAGACTGCAGGGACAGGTGAGTGCATGTGTGTGCATGTGCGCATACATAAGAATTAATTAATTATTACTTACATAAGAAGTATTAACATTAATTAATTCATTCATTAATGTTAATACACACACACACACATGTAAGAAGTCTAAGAATCTTTTTTTTACTGTGTTTCAATCCTCAGTCCAAAGAAGGCCACACCCACTGACCGCGCCTCAAAGAAGGAACGAGAGAAAGAAAAGAAGAAAGAGAGGGACAAAGAGGTTAGGACACGCCTCCTAAGTGACCTGCCTTTCCCACCTTTACTACCTGGAGGAGATTCATCTCCACCCATTTCAGCTGTTCGAGAAGCCTTGCCTCCTGTTCAGTCCACTTACAAGAAGAGACCAAAGTAAGCGTGTGTGTACTGTATATAGTAATGTAGCAAAAATTGATGTTAAAATTTAGCAAAACACTCCATTAAGTACTATTATTATAGGTAAACTTATTACAGCTTATTTGCTGCCAAACTTGAACTCTTGCAGCAATGAGATCTTATCTAGATCTTATCTACGGGCTTAAATGAAAAAAAAAAAAGATTCTATTATTAATCATTGTGTATTTCACTTTTGCTCAAGAAGGTAGGTACTGGAGATGGGAAAAAATTATTCAGTTACGTATCCTGATTACTTTGTGTGGCAACTCGTATTGGCACTCTCCAAAATCTATTTGTTTTAAGTAAATTGTGTTATATGGTAGATAAAATGTTGCAGTTTCTCTGTACTCTTGGCAGGCAGTACAGCATACTGAGTGGTAGAAGCGAGTTATTTGCCAAGATTGTTTTGAACTGTAACACAAAAAACATATAAATATATTAAACCTTGATATTTATAAGAACGTGATAAACACAGAGTCACAAACCAGATCGCCTCAGCATCAAGGTGTCGTGATAATATCTGGGTTTGGAAAAATGTGCCTTGAGCAGGTGATAAAATGGGGCTAATTTATAAAAAGATGGGTCCACACACCTATCTATAACTGAGCTACAGTATAAGTTCTGGTGCTGATGGTTTCTGGTGTTTATCACCATGAGCTTTTCAGCACTGCCTAAGGGGGATTTTGTCAGTGAGATCTGGCAACACTTTTGAGCACTGAGCAAGTGAAACTATCGTTTTAGTGTATGTGCGTGCGATTGAAAGCTGCTTCTGACAGCAAGATAACAGAAAGTATGAGAACATGGCAGCTATCGTAGTGTTGACAGAAGAAACAGAGAAACTAACACAATCCTGTCAGAGCTTTAAAACCTGTGCAGTGTGACAACGCTTATTTATACACTCCATCGTAACATGGAACATGCCATCGTTACTACAGACAAGAGCAGCTGTTCTCAATATATATGTGTGTCTGTGTGTGTGTAGGTTCTGCTCTCCTCGTTTTGGTGAGAAGAGACAGACCCAGATTGACTGGGGGAAGCGCTGCGTGGACAAATTCGACATTATCGGCATCATTGGGGAAGGAACCTACGGCCAGGTGTACAAAGCCAAGGACAAGGACACAGGTGTGTGTGTGGTGTATGTGGAGGTGTATAATGTACAGTGAGCGCTGTGCATGTTTAATACAAGTGTGTGTGTAGGTGAGCTTGTGGCCCTGAAGAAGGTGCGTTTGGACAATGAGAAGGAGGGCTTCCCCATCACGGCCATCCGGGAGATAAAGATCCTCCGACAGCTGAACCACCGCAGCGTCGTCAACATGAAGGAGATCGTCACCGACAAGCAGGATGCGCTCGACTTCAAAAAGGACAAGGGTCAGTGCAACACACACACATTATAATGGAACATTTAATGGAAAGACATGAGAGTCTGGGATGTGCTACAAAACCCTGTATATAGATTTAATGGTGTGTGTGTATGTGTGTGTGTAGGAGCGTTCTACCTGGTGTTTGAGTACATGGACCATGACCTGATGGGGCTTTTGGAGTCCGGCCTCGTCTCATTCTCACACGAACACGTCCGCAGCTTCATGAGGCAGCTGATGGAGGGACTGGACTACTGTCACAAGAAGAACTTCCTGCACAGGGACATCAAGTGTTCTAACATCCTGCTCAACAACAGGTACACACACACACTGTCTACCTCTAAAGCGTTGATATAATGAGATTATCCAGGTGTGTTAAAGCTGACTATTGTGAATACAAACATCAATAATTTCTCTGTCTGTCTCTCGCACTGTCTCTCACTTTCTCTCTCCGTCTTTCACTGTTTTCCCCCCCACCTCCCCCCTCACAGTGGGCAGATAAAGTTGGCTGATTTTGGGTTAGCTCGTCTGTATAACTCTGAGGAAAGGTGAGTTAGATTTATTTACTGATTATTCATAGTACTTTATGGTGCGTGAGCGAGTGAGTGGTTAATGATCTTGTCTCTGATTGGTTGTTTCCAGTCGGCCGTACACCAATAAGGTGATCACACTGTGGTACCGCCCACCTGAGCTGCTGCTAGGGGAGGAGAGATACAGTCCTGCCATTGACGTCTGGAGCTGCGGGTACAAACGCGCGCACACACACACACACAAGCCCCTTTAACATAGAAATCACACTCTACAGGTGCTTAGTCCACCCTCAGCGTCAAGATAAGATGTACCTTTACTCATCCCACAGCGGGGAAATTTCTTGACAGATGCTCTTTCCTTAACATTAAGTAATTAACACAGAGCAATAATTTCAGTGTTGCAGTGCCTCAGAGGAGGTGTGTGGTTTACACACTCACTCTAACACCCCACTGTCTCCACAGTAACTACACTCAGACCTGCTGACCTGCTGGCAGAATGACTCATTGCTTTTACTGAGAACTAGGATGAACCCAGTGCTGTCATGGTCAAACCAAAACACCTATTTACTTTTAATTAGATCTCTAATTAAAGTTTTAGCTGAAACCTCAGTTTATTGTTCTTGAACTCTAGCTTGATCACAAAGTAAGTGCAGTGTACCTTTGGTCTACTCACTGTAAGATATTGGATTTACTCTATACAAGAAATCCGGGGTCCGATTTCTCGTCTCTGCAAGAAATCCGGGGTCCGGTCTCCTCTATACGAGAAATCCGGGGTCTGGTCTACATATATATCTATGGTCTGACTTACTCTTTATAAAATATTAGTAGGCAAATCTCGGCTATGCCTATAGTCCAATTTACTCTTTAAAAGATATTTGTGGTCTGATCTACTTAATGTGAGATCTCTGTGGTTCAGTCTTATTTTACACAAGATATTTTTGGTCTGATTTGCTTTCTATTAAGATATGTGTGGTCCGATTTACCCTACATGATGTCTATAGTCTGTTCTACTCTTTTATTAGATATCAGTCTTGTAGGTGCTGTTTACTTCTGTTTGAACTTCCTGACACACACATGTGCGCGCGCGCGCACACACAAACCTCTGAAAAGTTGTTTATTTGTAACTGAACTGCAGCAAAAGTAAAGCTGTGAGTC
This sequence comes from Clarias gariepinus, assembly GCF_024256425.1. Taxonomy (NCBI): domain Eukaryota; kingdom Metazoa; phylum Chordata; class Actinopteri; order Siluriformes; family Clariidae; genus Clarias; species Clarias gariepinus. Next base: position 36,489,282 of record NC_071102.1, read on the forward strand.
AGCATGTGCAGGATGTTTTTTAATGCTCTGTGGTCTTTCACAGCACATTGGGAGTCAGAGGTTATCCTTCTAGAGAGTAATCAATTTTACAGTGGTGATGGTGATGAGTAGTAGTACAGGTTTCACCACATCGAGCTAAACAAATATTCAAAATCCACCACAATGTTTATCATGCAGAACACAGTTGTCCATCAAACATTTTATTTGACTGTAACTCTTTTACTCCCTTAAGGAGCTTGCTTTATTCTGTTGACACTTAAAAACAAAGTTTTTAAACAAGTAAATCCAAGTGTTGTTTTAAAGTTATTCTAATTTATTTATTTTTAAACACCATGTCTAGTTTTAATATTGCATGACAAAAATGACTCTCACCATGAATATAGCTATAGAAGCTGGCATGACGTTAAAAAAGAAAGAAAGAAACAAATATTCTGTATCTTGATTACAAAAGTAAGAAAATTTTGTTTCTACTTTGCCATGTTTGTGTAGTGTATGTCTTTGTAATGTAGTCTTTCATTAATGTGTCACTAATATCACTTTTCACCTTTAACATCACCATCACTGCTTGTCTCGTTTGTTTCTTCAGTCTTATCTGTGAGCATGTAAACGCGACATGACTGCCACTAGGGGGCGAGCTCACGCCGTACAGTATGTGCTTTTTTTTTTTTTTGCTCCTCCTCTAACACTGTGTTTACTGTTCTCTCTGACCAGGTGCATTTTGGGAGAGCTTTTCACTAAGAAGCCCATTTTCCAGGCTAATCAGGAGCTGCTGCAGCTTGAGCTCATCAGGTGTGTGTTACAGTGTTAAAGCTTTATCTCACACACACACACACACACTCACGCACATGCACGCACACACAGATAAGTGTTTGCTTCTGACAGTTTGGGAATGACCAACGTATAGCTGTAATGGTCACACACAAACCCCTGGACGATTCACACCTGGAGTCTAAACCAGATGTTCTGCTTCACTAACATTTATCATCTGTTCATTCTGGATATTCATGTTCCTGCTGTATAACCTCTTGTGCATATACACTGTGTAATCGTGTGTGTGGTTTTTTTTTTTTGTTTTTTTGTTTTTTTGTTTTTTAGTCGTTTGTGTGGCAGTCCGTGCCCTGCAGCTTGGCCTGACGTCATTAAACTGCCCTACTTCAATACCATGAAGCCCAAGAAGCAGTACAGACGCCGCTTACGGGAGGAGTTTTCTTTGTGAGTTCACTCATCTGTGTGTGGTTAATGTGTTAGAATTTTGTTTATGGTGTAATTAATGCGTGTGCATGCACGCGTTTATTTTATATGATAATTTCTAATGGTTTATAAACATCTCGCTCTCTCTGTCAGCTTGCCCTCTTCAGCTCTGGACCTGTTTGACCGCATGCTGACCCTGGACCCCTCGCGCAGGTGTACGGCGGAGCAGGCACTGGCAAGTGGGTTCCTCAGTGATGTGGACCCGAGTAGGATGGCGCCGCCAGAGTGAGTGTCCTCAGTGCTCCACATGCAGATAAGATCACGCCTAATAGACACTTATTTACACTGTTTCTGTGTGTGTGTGTAGCTTGCCTCACTGGCAAGACTGTCATGAGTTGTGGAGTAAAAAGAGGCGGAGACAGAGGCAGAGCGGGCTGACTGAGGACGCGCCTGTTCAGAAAGCAGCGCAACAGAAGGACCAGGGGAGCTCGGCCAGCCGAGAGAACAACCAATCAGCAGCCAGCTCCTCCCCTCCCCCCACCACGCACACTGACCTCTCAGGTGTGTATCTCTCTCTCTCCACACACACCCACACAGGGATACCATACAGGGATTTATTATACACACCCACACGTTCACACACTGTCTGAACTCACTGGTGTGTATCTCTCTCTTTAACACACTGGTGTGTATCTATTTCGTGCTTCTGTCACACGGATGGGTTTTTACCAACACTGTGTGTGTGTGTGTGTGTGTGTGTGTGTGTGTGTGTGTGTGTGTGTGTGTGTGTGTGTGTTTGCAGGTCTGGGTGCAGTAGCTGATCAGCTGAATCAGACGGAGATGGCCGTGCTGTTGAACTTACTGCAGGGTCAGACCGATCGTCTTACTCTTCCTCAGATGGCCGAGCAGCTCCTCACTTCCTCTGCCTCCTCCTCACTTCCTGTCCCTGACTCCGCCCCTGACAGTGACTCCACCAAGCAGCTGGAGCTGCTCAGCCACACCCTCTCGTCTCTCATTCAGGCGTCCAATAGCGCACCGGCTGCTGCTGCTGCTGCTCCTCCACCCCCCCCTCCTCCCCCAGAGGCTTCTCAACCCGAAGCCCCTCCCCCAGAGGCCCCACCCACGGACGACACCACCGGCCTCCTCGCGCTTCTCCTGAGCCAGCTGATTAAAGCTCCGCCCCAGGGAGCTGGTCAAGGTGAGGAGAGCAACGGCGTCCAGTCTGACGCGGCTGTGACGCGAAGCGGCTCCGCCTCCCTTTCCAGGGCCGACTGCAAGGGCAAGTCTGAGTTTACTCTCTAGGGGGTGTGGCTCAAAGCAAACCGAGGGCTGTGATTGGGCAAAGCAAACCGAGGGCTGTGATTGGGCAAAGCAGTCTGGGGAGCCTCCTCATGCGGCTCCTCGTGGTGTTAAATCTCCTCTTATCAGAGCGATTGTATATTTTTGAGATGTTTCTCTATATATTTTTTTTTGTTCCAGCAGTAGAAGAAGAAACGCGCTGAAGAAATATAAAATAAATCAAAGTTTGTTTGTTTCAAATCTTTATTATTTTTTTTTAAGTTTCCAATGCCATAGGTCTCATTTATAAAGGAGTCAGTGTTTATTTTTTATGGGAACAAAACACACACACACACACATTTCCTTTGTCATTTTCTGCATCTTTCCATGTCATTTCAGCGTTTCTCATCGTGTCCCTGTCGGCTTTTTATCCTCGTTAAAGCCACGTTAACAAGCTCAATCACTCTGAAACTGACTGAGATTTTCCTCACAGGTCAGCCCGAGCCTGAGGTACACTACATTCACATTAGCAGGTGGTGAGTCTCGTCACGCGTGTAGTTTGTTGCTTGTGGGCGTGGCCTGTCCAGAGGTACAGCTTTAACTGTGTCAACAAAAGTTCAACACACACCATCTCCTGTCACTAGTTTGAGCCTCGAATCAGAGCTCGTCTAATTTCACATTTATAATACGATAATAATGGAATGGATTAACGTTCAGAAACATTAAATGCAGAACGCTTTGTTTTTAAAACCGCTAAAGAAATTTCATTATTACGATTTATAAACTTTTCATATACACACACATATATATAAATATATATATATAAATATAAAATAATACATACACACATACACACACAAAAACACTACACAAGTGAAGCTGGAAACACAGTTAACGCTGTCAGATCCGATCTTGTGTGTTACAGTTCTAGTTCGGACCATTACTCCTCCTCACAGTGCATATAAAGGATGATGTAACGGAGCACTGTTGTAACGATTTGTTCGTTTCTCATGTGATTATTTCCTGAATTGACAGCAGGAGTGCTGACCACGCCCAGTCCCGGTTTTATAAACAATTAAATAAAAAAATATCAATTCCATGTCTGCCCTGAAGTTTTAATCAGACGTGTGAGTGATGATCAGACTTGCGTTACATTTCCTCAGTCACAGTTCTAGTCGTGATCTCCATCTGTGTTCTGTTTTGTTTTAAATGTCACTTTTTTTTTTTTGTTTAGGTGGTGTGTGCCTGTGTGTGTGTTTGTGTGAGAGAGGGAACATATCACAGTGTGTACTCTCGGCTTTTACTAGTCGAGCGCTGAATAAATTATGAACTAAACACCAGCAGCATGTCTTTCTTTTTCTTTCTTTTTTTCTATTATTTGTTTTCACCCAGTCATTATTCCCACTGCACCGACAGCAGAGGCGTATTACAATGTAAAGCTCTAGAAAGTTACGCTGAGAGGTGCAGCTGTGTCCTCACACGGTAACCCAAGCAGTGACGGGGAGACGCCTCCTCACCGCTAAACATCTAATAATAATTATTTACTGTTAATCAGGTTTTATAAATAGTTTCCTATGTAATAAAGTAATAATAGTAAAAATAATAAAGTAACATCATTACGATAGAACTGTCAAAGGAATTTTAAATGTGTTTTCATTTGTAGTCTAATTTATAGCAATTTTTTTTTCATTATAACATGATATAAACTATTATGAATAATATATCAGGAAATATTTTTTCATTTAGTTTTTCATTTTGTAAGATATATAGTTCTTACCCATTTTGTTTAAAATTAGCAAGAACTTTATCTTTAATAAAAATTAAATATTAATAAAAAAATCTTAAAGTAGGTTATTTTATTTAGGTAGTCTTGCATTTTATTGCCAAAGTAATAACTTTTATTTACTCCTAATGTATATTTATTTTGTATATATTCAGTTATATATATATATATATTTATACACACTCACCTAAAGGATTATTAGGAACACCATACTAATACAGGGTTTGACCCCCTTTCGCCTTTAGAACTGCCTTAATTCTACGTGGCATTGATTCAACAAGGTGCTGAAAGCATTCTTTAGAAATGTTGTCCCATATTGACAGGATAGCATCTTGCAGTTGATGGAGAATTGTGGGATGCACATTCATGGTACGAAATTCCCGTTCCACCACATCACAAAGATGCCCTATTTGGTTGAGATCTGGTGACTGTGGAGGCCATTTTAGTACAGTGAACTCATTGTCATGTTCAAGAAACCAATTTGAAATGATTCGAGCTTTGTGGCATTATCCTGCTGGAAGTAGCCATCAGAGGATGGACATGGTAGTCATAAAGGGGTGGACATAGTCAGAAACAATGCTCAGGTAGCCTGTGGCATTTAAACGATGCCCAATTGGCACTAAGGGGCCTAAAGTGTGCCAAGAAAACATCCCCCACACCATTACACCACCACCACCAGCCTGCACAGTGGTAACAAGGCATGATGGATCCATGTTCTCATTCTGTTTACGCCAAATTCTGACTCTACCATTTGAATGTCTCAACAGAAATCGAGACTCATCAGACCAGGCAACATTTTTCCAGTCTTAAACTGTCCAATTTTGGTGAGCTTGTGCAAATTGTAGCCTCTTTTCCTATTTGTAGTGGAGATGAGTGGTACTCGGTGGGGTCTTCTGCTGTTGTAGCTCATCTGCCTCAAGGTTCTGCGTGTTGTGGCTTCACAAATGCTTCGCTGCAGACCTCAGTTGTAACGAGGGGTTATATCAGTCAAAGTTGCTCTTTGAATGAGCTTGAATCAGTCGGCCCATTCTCCTCTGACCTCTAGCATCAACAAGGCATTTTCGCCCACAGGACTGCCACATACTGGATGTTTTTTGTTTTCCCTTTTTACACCATTCTTTGTAAACCCTAGAAATGTTTGTGCGTGAAAATCCCAGTAACTGAGCAGATTGTGAAATACTCAGACCGGCCCGTCTGGCACCAACAACCATGCCACGCTCAAAATTGCTTAAATCACCTTTCTTTCCCATTCTGACATTTAGTTTGGAGTTCAGGAGATTGTCTTGACCAGGACCACACCTCTAAATGCATTGAAGCAACTGCCATGTGATTGGTTGATTGGATAATTGCCTTAATGAGAAATTGAACAGGTGTTCCTAATAATCCTTTAGGTGAGCGTATATGTATGTATATGTATATTTAGTGTGTGTATATGTGTGTGTATATATATATATATATATATATATATATATATATATACATTGTATATATGTGTGTGTGTGTATATATATATATATATATATATATATAGTATGTGTGTTTTTTTTTACAATAGTTATATTAATACAGTATGTTAGATACGATCTATTTATAAGCAATATGGTTAATTATTTTTTTTGGCTCTAATTTAAAACTTTAACATTTTCCTAAACAGAAAGTGCATCTGTAAGCAGGACACTTTGTGCAGATCATCTCCAGTGATTTCGGTGTAAGCTTTGATGTTAAGTTCAGCTTCTGTGTGTGTGTGTGTGTGTGTGCGTGAGAGAGAGAGATAATGTATGATAAATGTGACTCGACTTTATCAACTCAAAAAGGTGGCAGGTTTTAACCCTTATTCATTCTAACTTTCTCTAGAGGGATATTGTATCTTTTGAATTTATATAGATAGCTGATGATTTCATCTCTCCATCCCATTTACACCTCCATCTCACATCTGTGTAAAATCGTTTGTTTATTTGTTCATTAATCTTTTTTACCTCTCTGCCTCTTTCTTTTTGTCCACCTGTCCATACTACTTCCGCTTGTCTTTTTGTCCATTCATTTGTTCACTTTTTCTATCATTCCCACTGATGTATATAATTTTATCAGCTTGCTTATGAAGTATAAATTGGTTAAAAAGCACTTTTTTGTAATTTTTTTTTCACAGAATACAGTAAGTGCGCACACACGCAAACAAAATATTTTTTCCACAACTCACATACTATTATTAACAAATTGACAAGTTATTAGGACTTGCTAGGAGTTCGCAGGAGTCCGTATGTGTTAGTAGGTGTTTGTGTTAATAGGAGTTAGTGGAAGCTGGTATGAGTTAATAGATGCAAGTGTTGTTGGGAGCTGGTGGAAGTTATGCATAGGAGTTGGTAGGATTCATATGACTTTTAGATTAGGTATTAGTTATGTGTTTGTATTAGTAGGAGTTGGCATGAGTTAGTATGAGTTGGTGTCATGTAGTAGAAGATGGTATGGCTGGATATGAACTATTAGGAGCAGGGTTTGTATTGCTGTGAACTGCTAGCTGAGTGAAAAAGGCATTGGACTATGGTTTAGATGGTCTCTGGTTCAAATCCCATGACTACAAAGTTGTCCCTGTTGGGCCCTTGAGCAAGGCCCTTAATTCTTAACTGCTCAGAAATACTTTATAATGAGATAAAAATGTGTGTCACTCTGGATAAGGGCGTCTGCCAAATGTAAATGAGTGAAATGAGTATGGCTTGTACGAAGAGGTATGCCTTGGTATGAATAACTAGGAGGTGGTGTGAATCAGAAGGCATGTATATGGGAGTTTGGGAGTCGATACAATTTGATATGCATTTGCGTGACTTGGTAAGAGTGAGTATGATTTGGTAGTAGATGATATGAGGTTTGATGACTGGCGAACTAAGTGTCAGTATGACTTACTAGGAAATGGTAGGATCAGGCTTGAGTTGGTAAGAGTTGAGAGAAAAGTTGTTTCTCCTACCTGTGGGGTGATGGTATATCGTAAGCTTCAAAACTTTGCTTATCTGGCTTTTAGAACTATCACAGAACTACCACATATTCCCTCAGACCAAAAATATACGGAAACTGAATATCCAATATAAACAGGATTACTGTTACTTAACGTTTGTTGTCTTCACCCTCTTTAACTGCCCTTCAGAATCCTTTATCCAGTTACCCCACCCCTGAGTGCCCGCCCTAAGAGTATGCAGTCAGCACACGCAGACTCTGTAGCACAGATAAGCGCTGGGAGCAGATATGCTGGGTGTACGAATGAACTTGCGGCCATGTTGATTTAAATGCCCAGTAGATGAGGCGGTGTGATGGGTGTGGTTTTCTTCAGATTGTTAGCGTGACGAGCGTTTCCGGACCATGATATAGTATTAGTTTTGTTAATTTTACACGTCACCGCATTCCTGGAACACACTGATGAGACTTAGTGAGATGAACTGCGGTGTGAAAAATCATGAACTAATTCTGTTTTTGTCTCCCTCTGCTGGTGAGGCGCTGCACTGCTCTCACTGTCTCGTTCACTCAGCTTGTTAACACACATCTCACACATGACACCGAACACATTCACTGTTTGCTCACTGTTTTGTTTTCTTTCTGTTTTTTTTTTTTTTCTTTTAGACTCGACCCGGGACCCAGTGACCCCAGCTTTTCCATCTGTGCAGCTGGATGATCTCCATGGTGATGTGGCATCTGCGCTCCTGCAGCTCATTTCCCAGCATGCCTCAGAGGGCAAGCCCACTTCCTCAGAGTCTCAGTGTCTTAAAGAGACGCAGCCATCTTCTCCAGGATCGCTGATCTTCAGCCAGCCTGAACACAATGCTAGCAACACTAATGCTAACGCAGGGCCTCAGTACCCCCGTGACCAGGACCTCCGTTTCACCCTGGGGTCCTGCGCGGAGGACAGACAGGAGAGCGAGTCCTGAAGCTTTACACCAGGACATCAGGACTGGCCTTTACACGGACTTTACACTTAACACACTGCTGTCCGGAGGTTGTTCATTCTACATGGCCGCAAACACACACACACACTCATACACAAACAGGCTTTACTTTATATCAGTCTGAGAATCTGAGCTAAAGCTAAACACCAACACCACATCTCACATCATAAATATTCACTGGATATGAGAATGTTTTTGTAAATAATTTTTTTTTCTGTTTATTAAATGAAGCTGAGTGAACAAACTGTGTGTTTATACATCATGAGAGTGGTTCTGTGTGTTCATACAGAGGTTCAGGTATGTTTATACTGTGTGAGAGTGAGAGGTTTTGTTTCTATACAGCATGAAAGGGAGACGGGTTTTGTGTTTTTATACAGATAAAGTGAGACGAGTACTGTGTGTTTCTACAGCATAAGAGTTAGATGGGTTTAGGTGTGTTTATACAGTGCAAGAGTGAGACAGGTTCACCGTGTTTAAACTGTGCTGTGTATAAACAGTGTGAAAGTGAGACAGATTTGGTGTGTTTATATAGCCTGAGAGTGAGATGAGTTTGGACCATATGTACAGTTTAAGAGTGTGTTTAAATAGCGTGAGAGTGAGACCGCATGTTTATACAGATTTGGTGTGTATGTACAGCGTGAGTGTACAGTGTGAGGGGTAGATAGGTTTAGTATGATTATACCACATGAGACCGGTTCAGTGTGTGTATATACAGCGAGAGTGAGACAGGTTCAGTGTGTATATACAGTGAGTGAGATGGTTTCAGTGTGTATATACAGTGTGAGTGAGACAGGTTCAGTGTGTGTATACACAGTGTGAGTGAGACAGGTTCAGTGTGTGTATACACAGTGTGAGTGAGACAGGTTCAGTGTGTATATACAGTGTGAGTGAGAGGGGTTCAGTGTGTATACACAGTGTGAGTGAGACAGGTTCAGTGTGTATATACAGTGTGAGTGAGAGGGGTTCAGTGTGGTTATATATACAGTGAGATTGAGACGGGTTCAGTGAGTGTATATACAGTGTGTGAGAGACAGGTTCAGTAAATATATACAGTGTTTGAGAGAGAGGTTCAGTGTGTATATACAGTGTGTGAGTGAGACAGGTTCAGTGAGTATATACAGTGTGAGAGTGAGACAGGTTCAGTGAGTATATAGTGTGTGAGTGAGACGGGTTCAGTGTGTTAATACAGTGTGTGTGTGAGACGGGTTCAGTGAGTATATGCAGTGTGTGAGTGAGACGGGTTCAGTGTGTATATACAGTGTGAGAGTGAGACGGGTTCAGTGTGTATATACAGTGTGTGAGTGAGATGGGTACAGTGTGTATATTTACAGGGTGTGAGTGAGACGGGTTCAGTGTGTATATACAGTGTGTGAGTGAGACGGGTTCAGTGTGTATATACAGTGTGTGAGTGAGACGGGTTCAGTGTGTATATACAGTGTGTGAGTGAGACAGGTTCAGTGAATATACAGTGTGAGAGTGAGACAGGTTCAGTGTCTATACAGTGAGTGAGTGAGACAGGTTCAGTGAATATATACAGTGTGAGAGTGAGACATGTTCAGTGAATATATACAGTGTGAGTGAGACGGGTTCAGTGAGTATATACAGTGTGTGAGTGAGACAGGTTCAGTGAGTATATACAGTGTGTGAGAGACAGGTTCAGTGAGTATATACAGTGTGTAAGAGACAGGTTCAGTGAGTATATACAGTGTGTGAGTGAGACGGGTTCAGTGAGTATATACAGTGTGAGTGAGACAGGTTCAGTCAATATATACAGTGTGTGAGTGAGACAGGTTCAGTGTGTATATACAGTGTGAGAGTGAGACGGGTTCAGTGTGTATATACAGTGTGTGAGTGAGACGGGTTCAGTGTGTATATACAGTGTGTGAGTGAGACAGGTTCAGTGAATATACAGTGTGAGAGTGAGACAGGTTCAGTGTCTATACAGTGTGTGAGTGAGACATGTTCAGTGAATATATACAGTGTGAGTGAGACGGGTTCAGTGAGTATATACAGTGTGAGAGTAAGACGGGTTCAGTGTGTATATACAGTGTGTGAGTGAGACAGGTTCAGTGAGTATATACAGTGTGTGAGAGACAGGTTCAGTGAGTATATACAGTGTGTAAGAGACAGGTTCAGTGAGTATATACAGTGTGAGAGTGAGACAGGTTCAGTGAGTATATACAGTGTGAGTGAGACAGGTTCAGTGAATATATACAGTGTGTGAGTGAGACAGGTTCAGTGTGTATATACAGTGTGTGAGTGAGACGGGTTCAGTGTGTATATACAGTGTGTGAGTGAGACGGGTTCAGTTAGTATATACAGTGTGTGAGTGAGACGGGTTCAGTGTGTATATACAGTGTGTGAGTAAAACGGGTTCAGTGAGTATATACAGTGTGAGAGTGAGACAGGTTCAGTGAATATATACAGTGTGTGAGTGAGACAGGTTCAGTGAGTATATACAGTGTGTAAGAGACAGGTTCAGTGAATATATACAGTGTGTGAGTGAGACAGGTTCAGTGAGTATATACAGTGTGAGTAAGACGAGTTCAGTGTGTATATACAGTGTGAGAGTGAGACGGGTTCAGTGTATATACAGTGTGTGAGTGAGACGGGTTCAGTGGGTATATACAGTGTGAGAGTGAGACAGGTTCAGTGTATATACAGTGTGTGAGTGAGATGGGTTCAGTGGGTATATACAGTGTGAGAGTGAGACAGGTTCAGTGAATATATACAGTGTGTGAGTGAGACAGGTTCAGTGTATATACAGTGTGTAAGTGAGACAGGTTCAGTGAGTATATACAGTGTGAGAGTGAGACAGGTTCAGTGAGTATATACAGTGTGTAAGAGACAGGTTCAGTGAGTATATACAGTGTTTGAGAGACAGGTTCAGTGTGTATATACAGTGTGTGAGTAAGACAGGTTCAGTGAGTATATACAGTGTGAGAGTGAGACAGGTTCAGTGAGTATATAGTGTGTGAGTGAGACGGGTTTAGTGTGTTAATACAGTGTGTGTGTAAGACGGGTTCAGTGAGTATATGCAGTGTGTGAGTGAGACGGGTTCAGTGTGTATATACAGTGTGAGAGTGAGACGGGTTCAGTGTGTATATACAGTGTGTGAGTGAGATGGGTACAGTGTGTGTATATTTACAGTGTGTGAGTGAGACGGGTTCAGTGTGTATATACAGTGTGAGAGTGAGACGGGTTCAGTGTGTATATACAGTGTGTGAGTGAGACGGGTTCAGTGTGTATATACAGTGTGTGAGTGAGACAGGTTCAGTGAATATACAGTGTGAGAGTGAGACAGGTTCAGTGTCTATACAGTGTGTGAGTGAGACAGGTTCAGTGAATATATACAGTGTGAGAGTGAGTCGGGTTCAGTGAGTATATACAGTGTGAGAGTGAGACAGGTTCAGTGTGTATATACAGTGTGAGAGTGAGACAGGTTCAGTGAATATATACAGTGTGTGAGAGACAGGTTCAGTGAGTATATACAGTGTGTAAGAGACAGGTTCAGTGAATATATACAGTGTGTGAGTGAGACGGGTTCAGTGAGTATATACAGTGTGAGTGAGACAGGTTCAGTCAATATATACAGTGTGTGAGTGAGACAGGTTCAGTGTGTATATACAGTGTGAGAGTGAGACGGGTTCAGTGTGTATATACAGTGTGTGAGTGAGACGGGTTCAGTGTGTATATACAGTGTGTGAGTGAGACAGGTTCAGTGAATATACAGTGTGAGAGTGAGACAGGTTCAGTGTCTATACAGTGTGTGAGTGAGACATGTTCAGTGAATATATACAGTGTGAGAGTGAGTCGGGTTCAGTGAGTATATACAGTGTGAGAGTGAGACAGGTTCAGTGTGTATATACAGTGTGTGAGTGAGACAGGTTCAGTGAGTATATACAGTGTGTGAGAGACAGGTTCAGTGAGTATATACAGTGTGTAAGAGACAGGTTCAGTGAATATATACAGTGTGTGAGTGAGACGGGTTCAGTGAGTATATACAGTGTGAGTGAGACAGGTTCAGTGAATATATACAGTGTGTGAGTGAGACAGGTTCAGTGTGTATATACAGTGTGTGAGTGAGACGGGTTCAGTGTGTATATACAGTGTGTGAGTGAGACGGGTTCAGTTAGTATATACAGTGTGTGAGTGAGACGGGTTCAGTGTGTATATACAGTGTGTGAGTAAAACGGGTTCAGTGAGTATATACAGTGTGAGAGTGAGACAGGTTCAGTGAATATATACAGTGTGTGAGTGAGACAGGTTCAGTGAGTATATACAGTGTGTAAGAGACAGGTTCAGTGAATATATACAGTGTGTGAGTGAGACAGGTTCAGTGAGTATATACAGTGTGAGTAAGACGAGTTCAGTGTGTATATACAGTGTGAGAGTGAGACGGGTTCAGTGTATATACAGTGTGTGAGTGAGACGGGTTCAGTGGGTATATACAGTGTGAGAGTGAGACAGGTTCAGTGTATATACAGTGTGTGAGTGAGATGGGTTCAGTGGGTATATACAGTGTGAGAGTGAGACAGGTTCAGTGAATATATACAGTGTGTGAGTGAGACAGGTTCAGTGTATATACAGTGTGTAAGTGAGACAGGTTCAGTGAGTATATACAGTGTGAGAGTGAGACAGGTTCAGTGAGTATATACAGTGTGTAAGAGACAGGTTCAGTGAGTATATACAGTGTGTGAGTGAGATGGGTTTAGTGTGTATATACAGTGTGTGAGTGAGACAGGTTCAGTTAGTATATACAGTGTGTGAGTGAGACGGGTTTAGTGTGTATATACAGTGTGTGAGTGAGACGGGTTCAGTGAGTATATACAGTGTGAGAGTGAGACAGGTTCAGTGAATATATACAGTGTGTGAGTGAGACAGGTTCAGTGAGTATATACAATGTGTAAAAGACAGGTTCAGTGAATATATAAAGTGTGTGAGTGAGACAGGTTCAGTGAGTATATACAGTGTGTGAGTAAGACGGGTTCAGTGTGTATATACAGTGTGAGAGTGAGACGGGTTCAGTGTGTATATACAGTGTGAGAGTGAGACGGGTTCAGTGTGTGTATACAGTGTGAGAGTGAGACAGGTTCAGTGTGTATATACAGTGTGTGAGTGAGACAGGTTCAGTTAGTATGTACAGTGTGTGAGTGAGACGGGTTCAGTGTGTATATACAGTGTGAGAGTGAGACGGGTTCAGTGTGTATATACAGTGTGAGAGTGAGACCGGTTCAGTGTGTATATACAGTGTGTGAGTGAGACAGGTTCAGTTAGTATATACAGTGTGTGAGTGAGACGGGTTCAGTGTGTATATACAGTGTGTGAGTGAGACAGGTTCAGTGAGTATATACAGTGTGTGAGAGACAGGTTCAGTGAGTATATACAGTGTGTAAGAGACAGGTTCAGTGAGTATATACAGTGTGTGAGTGAGACGGGTTCAGTGTCTATACAGTGTGTGAGTGAGACAGGTTCAGTGAATATATACAGTGTGAGAGTGAGACAGGTTCAGTGAGTATATACAGTGTGAGAGTGTGACGGGTTCAGTGTGTATATACAGTGTGTGAGTAAGACGGGTTCAGTGTGTATATACAGTGTGTGAGTAAGACGGGTTCAGTGTGTATATACAGTGTGAGAGTGAGACGGTTTCAGTGTGTATATACAGTGTGTGAGTGAGACAGGTTCAGTGAGTATATACAGTGTGTAAGAGACAGGTTCAGTGAGTATATACAGTGTGTGAGTGAGACGGGTTCAGTGTCTATACAGTGTGTGAGTGAGACAGGTTCAGTGAGTATATACAGTGTGAGAGTGAGACAGGTTCAGTGAGTATATACAGTGTGAGAGTGAGACAGGTTCAGTGAGTATATACAGTGTGTGAGAGACAGGTTCAGTGAGTATATACAGTGTGTGAGAGACAGGTTCAGTGAGTATATACAGTGTGTAAGAGACAGGTTCAGTGAGTATATACAGTGTGTGAGTGAGACAGGTTCAGTGAGTATATACAGTGTGTAAGAGACAGGTTCAGTGAGTATATACAGTGTGAGAGTGAAACAGGTTCAGTGAGTATATACAGTGTGAGAGTGAGACAGGTTCAGTGAGTATATACAGTGTGAGAGTGAGACAGGTTCAGTGAGTATATACAGTGTGAGAGTGAGACAGGTTCAGTGTGTATATACAGTGTGAGAGTGAGACAGGTTCAGTGAGTATATACAGTGTGTGAGTAAGACAGGTTCAGTGAGTATATACAGTGTGAGAGTGAGACGGGTTCAGTGTGTATATTCAGTAGAAAGAGAAGTGAGTTGAGAGAGACAGGAAGGAAGAAAGATGAGAGGGGGGAAAAAGCAAAAAGAGGAAGAAAAAAAGGATTTGAATGTTTAGTATCTGCATGTTTATAGAAATAAGATGAAAATATACAATGAGAGTGTTTAGTGGTGCTTAAAGCCCAGGCTGGTCACCCCCCCCCCCCCCTTCTTTCTCTCTGACAGAAAGACAATCAGAAAAATTAAAGAAAATGAGACAGAATGACAGGGGAAGAGAAGAAAGAATGAGAAGTGAGATAAGAGATACATCTCTCTCTGTTTTTCTGTCTGTCTCGATTTCAGTCTCTTTCTGTGTGTCTCTCTCATTCTGTCTCTCTCTCCCTCTCTCCTAAAATCTTTTCCTTACAAATAGGACAGAAGCGGCTCAGCCACAACTGGACCAGATAATCTTTTATTTCAAATCGTACACACACACACACACATTAGCTCCTCCCACTCTCTCTCTCTCTCTCTCTCTCTCTCTCTTCTTCTCTCCCTCCCTCCCTCTCTCTTTTCTTTCTCCCTCTTTCACACACACTCACAAACTCTTTTCATTTTCACTCTTGGAGCCGTGCTGTTTTTGTCTTGTGGACATCAAGAGAGGGAGAGAGACCATCACTGAGAGAGAGACAGGGAGAGAAGTTAAGAAAGTGGACTCTGCACCACTGTGTGTGTGTGTGTGTGTGTAACATTTTGCCACAGAGGATGATTTACTGGACCGTGTAATCTGTGTGAGTGTGTAAGTGTAAGTATACGAGTTTGTGTGTGTGTTTGTGGATGATGGAGGTACCTGAAGTTTACGAGGAAGCAAAGGAGAAGAAGAAGATCCACTTCGCCGTTCCCTCCACAGCACCGACTCAGCTCGACCCCCGGCAGGTGGAGATGGTGGGTGACTCCACACACACACACACACACACACACACACACACACACACACACAGTTTATATAACTACAAATAATTTCACTTTTTATATATTTTTTGGAAAATTGTGACATCCTTAAAATTTAAGTAATAACTAAGACGGTGTGTGTGACATTTTGTGTAGTGTTTGTATATAGTATGTTTAGTGTGTATGTGTGTGTGTGTGGTATGTATTATCTTGTTTTGTGCGTATATATGTTTTGATGTGCCATTTAGTGTGTATATAGTATCTTTAGTTTGATGTTTATTGTGTGTGTGTGTGTGTGTGTGTGTGTGTGTGTGTGTGTGTGTGTGCATACACTCAGCAATCTGTGATTGGACAGTTAACTATCAGCTTGTATAAACATTGAATTCCTGTCTCTGATATCAGTGTGTGTGTGTGTGTGTGTAAACAGGAGCTGAGGGGCGGTGACTCATTTACCTGACTCTGTATCCCCCCACACACACAAATACACACTCTGTCTTGTGCAGATTTGATTTCATCTCTCTCACTCACACACACACACACACACCACACGATCTTTACTGCACTTTATTTTCTCGTCCTGTGTGCTTCATGTCGAGCCCAGCTGGTGTGTCCTCGCCACAGGCGTGTTCCTATAAACTCAAACACAAACAGCGGTGTCACACACACATAGTGTAGTGTAGTGGGAGCAGAAAGGAAAACACACACGTACACACACATGCACACACATCATTTAACTCTGTAAAGTGATGAGCTGAATCATGTCACCATCTTCTGACATTTGGTTTCCCGGATGTTGGTGTGTGTGTGTGTGTGTGTGTAAAAAATGCTGATCTGTGCAGGAGTGTGACGTAACAGGAAGTTCCTGTATTGCGCAGTTGCGAAAGCTCGCTCTGGCCCTCCAAGCTGCTGATTGGTCGGCTGCTGTGACGGGTCGCGTGACATCATCAGCCTGGAGTGTGCATTGAAAAATCGTTGATACTTAAACGTGTAAAGTTTATACCGACCCAAACCTCTGGCGCACAACTGCGTATGTCTGTGTACGTGTGTGTATACGATACATACTGTACGTCACCCTCGATACGGGAAAGACCTGAAGAAGGAGTGTGTCCTTGTGCTCAGTCTAAAGCGACATTGAAACCCAGCTCCGTATAAATATTGTGTTGACAGCTAGCTTCTATTTCGTGCTTAGTAATGTACATGTGTGTGTGTTAGTGTGTGGGGATGTGTGTGTGTAGGCCAGGCCGTCCTGTACTATTTTAATTTTAGTCCCGGTGTAAACTGGGTCATGTAGGAATGAGGACAGCGCCGCTCTGTGCAAAGGAAAATCTCCTCTCTGGAGACGGTAATTAACTTTCCCTCCTGATTAAAATCATTCTACATTATCATCATTACACACTGTACACACACACACACACACTCTACATGCACACGTACACAATGTTCCACAGTATTACTCTAAAATCAGAGTTGTGTTTAGGAAAAGCTAACTTTTCTGAAATGACTTTGCAGCAGGGTGTAAGACTGAGGACATTTCCATGGAGGCATTTGGCAGACGCCCTCATCCAGAGCGACTTACGTTTTTATCTCATTACACATCTGAGCAGTTGAGGGTTAAGGGCCTTGCTCAAGGGCCCAACAGGGGCAACCTGGTGGTTGTGGGGTTTAAACCTAGGACTTTCCAAACCGTTGTCCAATGGCTTAAACACTGAGCTACCCCTGACCCGGAAGGTCAATCAAGTCTGCTCAGTAGGATATTGGGCCACGCCCACTAAATTGGACATGTTAGAACGTAAACTAAGGCGAACACGCACAATGTTAAGAGATTAACGATTTGTTTTAGACCTGTTTAATAGTCATTCTATTGATGAGTCAATTGATTTGATTCAATTAAATGATTCATTCCGGTTTGTCTCACACGCTGAAATCGACTCACTGACTCAAGTGATTCAGTGAACTCAAAAAAAAAAGTCATTTGGTCATGAATGAAAGATTCACTGATTCAAACACGGACTCACTTAATGAGAGGGGATTGAATCTCGGTATTAGTATTTCTGATTCAGGCACTAATCACAAGAAAAGTGACTCAGTCAAGATTCACTCACCTAATAATTCACTCAAAGTGAATTTCTCTCTCGTTCTCTCTCTTTCTTAAACACACACATAAAGCAAAGATTCTCTAATTCAAACATTGATTCACTGCGTGTGAGAGAAGTGAATCTCGGTCATGCCTGAAAGATTCAGCAGTCCAACCAAACACTGATTCACTCAGGGGGACCAAATGACTCACTGATTCAGACACTCATCAATAAAGTATGAATCTTCGTCACAGCCAAAACATTCACTGATTCAGATGTTACATTTTAGAAAAGTGAATTTCATCTTATCTCATCTCATTACGAGATCTGGATTCACTGATTCGAATACTGATTCACTGAATGTGAGAGAACTGAATCACTGATATGTTCTAAACGATTCACTGATTCTTTACAGTGTTTAATAACCGTTTCTTAAGGCCAGTTGCTGCTGTTTACGAGGTCAGTGAGTCTGATTGCAGTGTGTAATAATGATGCAAGAGCAGCAGCTGGATAATATAAAAATCTCTGTGAATGATTCGCTCGCCTTATTGATTCGTTCATGATGCCTGAATGATCCTCTCGTTTTGAAAACACACAACAAGAAAAACCCTAATAATTTACAGCTTGTAAACAAACACTGTAGTAGATTATTGTTAGATCTGATTAATTAATTCTATAATTGATTTTATAATTTGATCCGCCGAATAAAAGTGGCATCCTAACAAGTGAAATATTCCTGAATCAATCCAAACTATCTATAATTTCTTAAAATAAGTTCACAACAAACTGAATATAAGATTATTAAACTAATTTCTAGTCAAACTTTACTAAAGTTCTAAGCGAACTGTTTTTTTCTTCAGTCAAGACATAAATTCCTAAAAACTAGCAAAATTCTCTGCCAATATAACAAGACATAGTTGCTCATAATTTTAGTAAAATTTTATTAGAATTAATACTAGATTCATTTTTCTATATGAAAGATATTTTTTACTTGCTAAGATAGAATCTTTTGCAGTGTACTGCACTTCTTCAGGGCCTTAACCATCTTGAATCAGACTTTAGTCATTAAATCAACATCATTGCACTGACCTACTGAGATAATTCATGTAGACAATTTGTGAAACTTTATTGAACACACGGACGTGCACGCAGGCTTTCACTCTTTCCCAAGACTAAAGTCATGTTGTGAACTTTAACCAGATTAATACTTCTGGGTAAAATGTTAATGTCCAGAAAACTCTCTCTCTCTCTCTCTCTCTCTCTCTCTCTCTCTCTGACTGATACACACACAAACATCCTAGTCATCATATTGTCCTAAATATGAACAATATGAAAACTTCTTAAAAGATATTTTGACATTTCGTAATAGTATGTGCATGTTTTTTCCCCCAGGCTCAGCTCACTCTATCTTGTGTTTGTGTATGTTTGTATAATCGAGTTAATATGAAATATAACATGAACATAAGGAGCTCTTTTACTTTCTGTTTTAAACACAGCTCTATTCTCCTTTTATGACCATGTGACTTCACTAGGTGTTTAAATGATCTCCCATCACGCCCATTCAGGATGTTCCTATGTGAAGTTAAGAGGTTCAGCTCTATCCTTCCATGGTTAAATAATTTATTGGACAGTTCTAAACTCAATTCTAGTTATTTCAGCTCTATCTCCTTAACTGTTATAGAACAATGATATTTTCACGTCTGTGTAAGAAATGAGCATCTGATGTTGCAGATGAATCGCATCAATCACTGCATTAATCATCCAATCAAAAGTTCTAATGTTGTATTCGCTCTTTTAAATCCAAACAGCGACTGTGGGTGTATTTTCCTTTGACTTGTTTCTCTGGGCAGATTCTCTCTCTTGTCCGGATTATGCTTGTGGCTTTTTCTCTGAGTGGATTTACATAAAGCCTGATGCAGATTTTGATCCTGTGCAACCCACACCTCCAATCTGCTCCAGTTTACTGCAGCTCTGGTTATCTTTCAGAGAAGTCGTTAGCTCTGACTTTTATAAACATAAATCAGACAACAATCTCTGAGCAATTAATGTGAACATCCTAGTCATGCTGAGATTCTAACAGAACCATGTGGGTGTGTGCGTGAGAGAGAGAATGATAAAGACAGAGATATAGATAAAGTTGGTGTTTTTTAGGTTAGGTTGCTGTGAGGATGTTCTCTGAGGAACAGACCCAGTTAGACCTGAACTCTGTCCTCTCAGTGGTGAAATGATTAGAAACGATCCAGAAATAGGGCAGATTTTTTTCATTTATAATAAATGAGTGATTCTGTATGTATCTCAGACTGACATTGGGTTTAAATCATCTTTTATTATAATACAGTAAATAATAAACAGGGCTTTGTCTTCACACCTTTTTGTGCTTTTAGTTTTATACGTTTTGACTGTAAATGTGCCAGAGCTGTGTGCGGGACAGATGAGCACCATGTCACAGTGAGTTTGGGTGAGGACACAGGATCTCTCAGTGTCACCTGATATCATCAACATGAAATATAGACTAGAACTGAAAGTAAAACTTGCTACACTCCGAGTAAGTTAATCTGAGAAAACACTACAAACCCAATTCAATGCGGTTTATCTCTAGCTAGATGTTACAGAATAACTGTAACACAGTCCTGAGAGTAAAACCTCCCTTTATTTCTCTATATAATCCCCTGCTACACTCGTGCACTTATCTCAGCATTTCAGTAGAAAGTTTTCTCAGTACACTAGAGCCATGATTGGACTGCCAGCCTCCAAGGAACTCCGTATGGAAATGTCTTGTCGCGCGAGGTCAGGACTGTATGGAGAATGTGGCAATAACTCCCAGTTGAGTAATGTGCAAGTGGTGTTGGTGAATAATTGTGTGTACAGCTCCCATAAACATATGTGTCTCTTCTGCAAATTTGCAACAAGTCATCTGTCGTTTTTTAAGATATTAGGCGTTCCACTTGCTGACCGTTTCATAGGAACGACAGCAGTGGGCTCTGAGCACATGTATTACTGTGGCTAAAAGTCATATTCCTGTACTGAGTTTGAAGTCTTCTGTAAATGTCAATAGTTTTAACACCTTCATTTACTAGAAGTTTTATCACAAGTCCCGGTTGGTCTTGGACACGCTTGTTGTCAGCATTCTCTCAATCCAAGCTTCATGTAAAAAAATTAATAAATAAAATAATATCACGTACACCAATATATATTTTTTATTTATTTAATTATTTCATTAAATATGTACAGTACATTAAAACGTAACTGCCCTTTTCCTGCCATCGAAGCTGAACTGGTGTTAATATCAAATCAGTCTGTATCTACTAAATTTATCTTCAGCTCTTTAGCTCAAAGCTAACTCGCCTTTTACACGCAGGTGTTTAAGGCTGATGGCACCTGACCCTTTTGCTAAAAGAAGAATTAGGGCAGTTTGTCCTTGATGTTAGTTTTAATAAGTGATGGGGTGAGCGGAAATATATCCCATAGCATTTGGGATTTGTAACAAGTCAATTAAAGGTCAAAATAAAGATGTTAGAAGAAAAACCTGTCTTTTGTTTGTCCTTTTATACATCTGGACGAGTAAGATTAAAGGAGTAAAGTAGAAGACGTTCCATAAGAAAGATGAATATTTCCTGTTTTACATCCTTGCTAGCTGCAGTTCTGTCCTCCGTTATTAGCACGCTTCCTGACACGCTAACACTGACCCAAATACCAGCACAGATACCTGCTAAACTCAACACCTGAGCTGTGTTCATTATCAGATACCATGGGTTAGTGTCAGTACACAAAGTGATCTGTGATTTCCCATCATGCTTCTGGTTTGCTTCTTATTCTCTTCAGTGATGCATCCTAAGCTAGTTAGCTAACTGTGCAATAAACACAGACACCATCAGTGTACACACCTCTCTGCTCATTACTATTATTATTATTATTATTATTATTATTATTATTACTGGCTTAAATAATTCTTTGTTTTGTATTATAGATCCGCAGACGGAGGCCAACGCCCGCCACGCTGTTTAGAGTCACTGACCAGCCATGTCCAGAGGATGACTACACCACGGGTCAGGTAGGGTCAACCCCCTGCTGTTTAGAAGGAAAAAGTACACTTCCACTCCACTGCTCATCCTCGGACAATAATAATCGATCCTATAACGGCTGGCTGGGTCGGACCACAGGACCGTCATACGTGAAACAGACAAATAACTTAAAATATTTATCTTTTTTTTTTTTTTAAATATCCAGCTATCAGTGCAAATATAAGCGTGTCATGATACTGATACTGATAATGAATAACTTAATCATGGATATTTTTTTTGACAAGTCAATGGACAAATATAGAAATACAGTATATTGTGCAGCAGTGCATTCTGGGTAAAGTGTGCTCCTGAAGGGTACACTGATGTCACCTGGGTCTTCAGCTAACCCACATCTAACACTTCATTTGACTGAAGCATCATACTGAAGGATGGACAGATTGGACAGAATGGACAGGGTGGACAGGATGGATGGATTGGACAGGATGGACTATTTCTTTTATGAATTATAAGTAATTTGTTCTGTTTTATACACCCAGAGATGCTGTGTGTGTAACAGTTCTCCTCTCCTAATTGCCTACAAACACAGCCTTACCTGAGAGAGCCAGGCGTCAGGTCTAATGCTTTTCAAGAGTTTCCTACGTCCTGTTCACTCCTGACATTAAGTTGTCCTAAGTGATTGGATGGTAAGTGCTGAGCACTTGGACTAGGTCGAGCATCTTAGATCATACAAGTGCTTGCAGCGTTCATAAAACCTGGTGTAAACTACCTGGTGTCTCCACCCTGATGCTCTCTGAATCCAGTGTATCGGTGGGTTTTACTCAATGTCCTAGATTACTTTGTTTAGGCAGAGTGGCTCGACAGAACCTTCCAGGAGGTCTAGATCAGGCATCTCAGTCCAGGGTGGGGGGGTGACCCGGCTTGGACCAGGGTGTCTCTGGGTAACACAAAAGACTTTCATCCTTAATGATTTTTCACTTCATGTGAATAATTTTTTTTAATCATGATTGAAACCTGACTTAGTGTTGGTGAGTTAGCAGAACTTGTTCCCCTTAACTCTAACCACTTCAGCTCGCTCAGAGAGACCACTTGTGATGGCCGTTTAGCCACAATATTCTGAAGTAGCTTTCAGTGCCATTATTATTCACTGAAGTTTATTTCGGTTGTAAAGTTCGTGGATTTCGTGGATTTTGTTTGTTCCAGACTGTGATCTCCATCTCAACACTGATTCTGTTCATGAGTCGTTCGACTTTCAGCAGAAGCTGTGCCAAAGTAGTACATAATTTCAATATTCCCATTTACTGTCCAACTAAACCTCTGGCTAAGGATGTTTTAAACCTCATACCGTCCTTTAACCTATGACACATGGACACATTCTGGACCTCGTTCTGTCCTCGACTTTGTGCCTGTCTGTCACACTGAAATATGCCCTAATTATTTCTCTGATCATAGTCCTGTAGCGTTTGGTGTTCTGGTTGTCTGTCTGGCTAATAAACCCCACACTCCAGCTCGCTTCCCCTGTGCACTTTTTATTGGTAATAAAGACTCTGCTCTGTCCCCTGAGAGTCCTGCTGCACACACCAGCCCAAACAAACATCTTGCTCCTTTTAACCCTAGGATCTGTGTCTCGGTTAAATGAGATCACCCATGGGGAGACGGGGACGGGGCCTGAACGAAGAGGATGATGTCCACAGCAACTTGCACAAATGTTTACATTTTGTATAAATAAGATTGCTGCTATTAGGACACCCTTCACACGTCCTGCTCATGTCCCTTTCTCAGTCACTTTGAGTGTCTCTCTCTCTCTCTTTCTCTCTCTCTTTTTCTTTTTCTCTTTCTTACTGGCCTCTAGACATTATTCTCATCTCATTAAAGAGGTCTTTGATACCATCAGACCCATTTATAATTAATCATTAATTAATTGTCAGGAGTCCCAGTTGATTAGAAACATGGTTTAGTGCAGTCTCATTAAAAGAAAAAAAAAATAGACCTCACAGTTCTCTCAAAATTTAGAGCCATTCCCATTTCTCTCAGAAAGTTTTGGAGTAATTTGTTCTGTTTTCAGGTGCAGACTGTTCTGGACAAGAATGCTGTGTTTTAAGTGTTTCAGTCCTGATTTAAAGCAGAGCAGAGAGACAGGAACAGCACTTTTAAAAGTCTTTAATGATCTTTTATTAGCAGCCAACTCGGAGACTGTTATTCTGGAGCTGCCTTGATTCTGGAGCTGCCTTGATCCACAGATCAAGTCTCCCACCCCAGACTTGATCTGTGGATCATAGCGTTCTTATTATTATTCGCGTAATGAAGGCTAAGGTGGTGTCTTAGGATCTCCTCTATAGGATCTCAGTTTTAGGTCCTATTCTACTAACAGCGCCTTTTTTTAGTTTGGACTGTCCTCTTCCCCAGGCTCCTCAGACCTGTGAGGTACCACATGGGTCTGTTCTTGGTCCCTTCCTTTTACCCTGTATGTGCTCCCTCTGGTGACGTTTATTAGTAAATATGACATCAATTTTCACAGTTTGGATGATGACCCTCGATTATTTATTACTTGTACTCTGTCCTGATTATTTGCTTGCTATAAGTAACTGTCTCCCATGCTGTTATGTCAGTAATCATGTGTGTGTTTGTCTGTAACTGCTCCTTCATGCAGTTCAGACTAGTATAAAGGCTAAGCGACTTTTTACGGAATGAGAGCGTTCAGACTTGGGAAAGGAGTGCATGTCTGAAAAGGGCTTAAGGGTGTTTTCAAACCTGCCGTTTTAGTCTGGGTGAATAAGCATGCTTTGCCACTACATTTGTACTGCGCCTAGTAATGATTGCTCCCCCCTCCCTACTCCCCCACTGGCCATGTTATTATTATTATTATCATTATTATTATTCTCCATAATTTGGTACATTTCACATGTATTTTCACGCTCTTATACAGCAGGTGGTAGTGTTTATGTTGGTTTGTAAGCCAGAATTTAAACAAAAATAGAAGACGAGAGTGAGGAACTTATACCTCGCTATACCTAACATTATTTTAGTAATTCTTGAGACCACCTCTTCCAGCGGGCTCGGGGATGGTTCCCAAGTGCAGATCGATTGTGTTCTCACTAATCAAAATAAACCAGACTTTGGGGTGAAGTATTCTCAGAAACAATTTAGGAGCCTTAATGTGACAACGCCCTTAGTTCCCCTGCTGGGCTGGTTTGTTTCGTCTGAACACATCAATCTCATCTGGTTGCAGATCAGAACATCCTCACTGAGCCCCTATATTGGATCAAGTCTTGGCCCGTCCCAACCCAAACCTGGGTGTGTTTGTGTGCTAACTGAGGATGTCTTCAGACTGACGGGTTGAAGTTCAGCATGTAGTTGTGCTTGCTCTTGGTGTCCTCTCTCTTGTTCTGCTCAGGTCACTCCAGGCTGCCTGTCCTTTGCAAGTCCACTCAGCGCTCTGTTTCACGTTGTTCTGTCCAGTACATCGCCCAGATCATTACCCAGTGACGACTAAATGCCAGCTGTGCTGTTTCTCCCTGATGCTGAGAACATTTCTTTCAAAGGAGAATCCTCCCACCCCAGACTTGTAAAGTTCTCACATGACACAGAAATGGACCAGACCAAGTTTACACTAGAGTCCGATTTAGACTGATGCAAACCCAGCATTGGTGTAAAAACTGTCATGGATCTGAGCAGATGCTCTTGGTAATTCTGCAGTCGCGACTCATAATCGAAGTAGATTGTTCCTCTGCAGCTAAATCTGACCTGCAGGTTCAGATTTAAAACCTGTCCAAACTGGCTAGTGGAGATGTCCTTCCTGTACTTCTGCTCTCTGTCTTCTCACAATCATCTCTCGTATGTCTCGTATGTTTTATTTCTTTCTTTATTGTAAAGTGCTTAAAATAATTTCGACTAAAGACAGATGGTAACACCAGGGCCTTAAATATTTTGTGTGTGTGTTTGTGTGTGTGTATGGGGGTGGGGGGGGTGGTGGTTATTGACAGACATTGTCCAGAAAAAAAGTGTAACTCAATATGATAAAAGGAAGCAATAAATTTAAGTTTAATTAATTAATTAGTCCTATATTTTTAATTTTAGGATTTTAGGTTAATTAATTAGTTAGAATTATTTATATAGTTTTAGTGTTGTACTTTGTGTGTGTGTATATGTTACAGTCAGTCACTGTGTAAACCGGAATATCATCTCGGTATGCAAACACACGGCAAACACAATAAACACACACACACACACACACACACACACACACACACACAC
>NC_071102.1:36517500-36670000 GCF_024256425.1 Clarias gariepinus
ACGTGACCAGACACTGGAACAGGAGGCAAATCAGGGAGACCTGGTGGGAAAATTAAAAGACATGATGGCAAATCCGGGAAACATGATGCAGACTCAGGAAGACTTAGTGGCGAACTGGGAGACCATGATGGTGAATCTGGGAGATATGATGCCTGGGAGACCATGATGGTGAATCTGGGAGATATGGTGGTAAATCTTGAAAACATGTTGTTAAATCTTGGAGACATGATAGCGAATCCGAGAGACATGATGGTGAATCGGAGAGACATGGTAGCAAATCAAAGGGTTAAAGCGGCGACTCGGAAGGACAGGATGGCGCATCTGGGTGACATGGTGGCAAACTCGCGTCTAACAGAAGGCGAATGTTAAGGGAAGTCGAATGCAGTGTGAAACAATCCTCTGATCATATATAGATGGATGAATGGACAGATAGATAGATAGATAGATAGATAGATAGATAGATAGATAGATAGATAGATGGATGAACAGATCCATCCTTTGATGATAGATTGATGGATAGTTGGATGGATGGATAAATGGATGGATGGATGGACAGATATATCTTTTGATCATAGATGGACAGATATATCCTCAGATCATAGATAGATAGATGGATGGACAGACTTTATTGAACCTGTAAGGAAAATTGTTGCTTTAAGCTGAGCAGGTTATGTGAACAATAGTAAGAAAAAAAAATAATAACAAATAAATAATAATAAAGATAAAAATGGCAGAATGTAATTAAGTAATAGTAACTTACTAATTATTACTGCCGATGATGCCATATAGAAAAGTGCAAACTGGCAATTCAAAAAGAAAGAGAAATGAAATGTGCAAATGTTTAGTGTATGTATAGTATGTGTGAGTAAAGTGACAGTAAATAATTCAATTCGATTTTAATTAAATTTTATTTATATAGCGCTTTTAACAATGGTCATTGTCTCAAAGCAGCTTTACAAAAATGAAAGATATTCATTAAAAATAATAATAAATAAATAAAAAATTATATATATATATATATATATATATATATATATATATATTTATATAATAGGATATGTATATAAGTTACTGTTATCTGTTACATATAGGTGAGTCATTGTACAGTGCAATTGCAAACAGTAAGAATGATTTCCTGAACTGTTTTGAAAACGAATGAGGATCAGTCTGTTAGAGAATGAACTTGCTGCCTCTGTATGGGATCATGTAGTGGGTGGGATGGATTTTCCATGATTGACAGGAGTTTGTTCAGTAATCTGTTGTCCCTCACTGTCTCCAACCTGTCAAGTTTGTGTCTAATTATGAGTTCAGACTTGGATAATGGATGATTTTATTTATCTTGCCTGCATCCTTGGCATTGATGCTTCTCCCCCAGCGGACCACAGCACTGTAAAGAGCACTAGCCACAACAGATTGATGTCCTCGGGAAATAAGCTTTACTCACCCCCCTCTTATACACAGCGTCTGTGTTGGTCCTCAAGTCCAATCTGCTGTTCAACTGAACACCCAAGGCTTGATGGGATAGAGTGTGGAGGAGTAGTAACTGACCACCTGCAGAGGGCGCTGTGTTACAACCCTGACAAGCATTAATCACACCAAACAGGCCAGGTTTGAGTAGAAGCTGTAGCTTTAGTTTTTCACACATCGTCAGGATAAAGTTCACACTGAAATGAGAGGGAGACTCAGTAAACTTTATAACCATTAAACGTAGCACTCAATGTACATAAGGTACAAATGAAACGTACTGTAAGAGGAATTATACAGTGTGTGTGTGTGTGTGTGTGTGTGTGTGTGTGTGTGTGTGTGTGTGTGTGTGTGTGGTGCTGTGGGGGGAAAATAATCAGTGACAGGCTGTGGTAATGACATGGAAGTACTGTTAGCACCCTGTTGCTGATTACTTTCCCACAGCGGTGCCACACACACACACACACACACACAGCGTCTGATTCCTGATTAAACCTGTAGCCGATGGTGTTGATCATGTTTATAAGATGAGGTTGTAAGCATGTTTTTTAAGCAGCTGAGTGACTTATAAAGCTTCAGTTCCTCTTTTCAACATCACATCGGGTAATATTTTATTTATAGAGATGCAACGTGGTTTCTCTGAGGGTTTAGGGAAAATAAGAGAGACTCAGTTCTGACACAAGGAAACTCCCGACCTTTTTCTCATCAACTGGTGCTGGAATCTTTCAGATTTTTAAGAAATAAGATTTTGGATTTTTTTAAACAGGAAGTTCATTCCATTTAAGTGTTAAATAGTGATTTAATAAACATGATATGGGTCATTCTACAAAACTGGTGGGAAGTTTTTGCTGATGGCTAAAGCATTTACAGTAAATGAACACACCAGACACATTACTTGTATATGTTCAAAAAATAAAGTATAAAATTTCAATGACAAAATAAATTTTCCTACTTTAATGTTCAATATTTAATTTAAGCATTAAAAAAATATTTAACAATAAATTCCTTGTTTTCTTAACAAGTTTAAGGAAATGTAAGAGATGAGATATCATTTATTTTGCAATTTAACATGACTTTAAGTTGTGTCCTTGGTGTTTCCTATTTTATAATTATATCTGTAAAAAAACTAAACATAAAAATTGATTTTACATGAGGTCTCACACATGGAGCCATTTTGTAAACAGATTTTTCTCTAAATTGTCATTAGTTTTGCTGTTATTGATGTTACCAGGAGGAGAAGTATTACCAGTTATTAAATGTATTTAAAAAAATTAAAATTCATTTAGCTCTACTTTTTCTTTATTTATAAAGTTTAAAGGTAAGTTATGGATATTAAATAATTTCTAGATATGAAAGAATAAATACATTTCAGGTGATTTTTAATCACCCAAATTCCACCTTCTCTGTAAAACGACCCAAATATTTGTTTATAAATGTTATTAATTCATTAAGATTAAGGGTTTTTGAAATAATAATTTCCCCTTACTGCTGTGTAGATGTTTAAAAAAAAAATTCTTTTTCCAAATCAATATTTAAAATTATTACTTTTAATTATAATCCTGCTAAAAGATAGACAATTGTGTGAAATTCAATTTACATGAGACTGAATTAATTAAAATTTATTATTATTATTATTATTATTAATAATAATAATAATAATAATAATAATAATAAATTCATACTCATACTCTTGTTTTTCTTTTCTGTGGAGAAGTTTCAATCCTGACCAATCAGTGAAAACCTCATTGCTTCATTGAACCAGCCAATCATCAAGTAAAATAAGAAGGCTTTGGAATCTATCCAGCCAATCATAACGCAGGGGGCGGGGTTTTTTAGTGCGAGAGAAAAAAAATAAGGCGGAACTAGCGCACTCAGGCTAACAGGCAGACAAAACAATGGTTCTATACAGCTAGTTTGGGTGAGTACGATTATTATTAATAGTATTATTTATTATCATTATTATAAAACGTTAGAGAGATAAAGAAACACGTGTGCGTTATGCTGTGTTGGTGAAGTGTGATAAAACTCGAAAAGATATGCTTCTGTCAGGTTATATACTGAGTCAGTGGTGAGCGCGAGCCGCCGGCGCACAATCACTGATCCCCAAATCACCGATACCGGAAGTGGCGATGCTGTTGCGGTATATACATCGGCGATTTTGTTAAAGTGTATTGTTATTTACGTGTACAGTGTTGTGGTGTTAAGGAGAATGTTGGTGTGTTTAATCTCAGTACAGTGTGTGTGTGTGTGTGTGTGTTAACTCAGTGTGAAGTGTTTAAATTCTGACAGACAGTCAGGTATTGACTGAGACAAAGTACAACAGAGATAAAGTGCGGCTTGCACATCCGCATGTTTCACGGAAATGTCACTGTGTGTGTGTGTGTGTGTGTGTGCGCGGAAATTAGGTTTTATTACATTCCGTTAAATATGCATAATTATATTTACATAACTCAAGTAGATTCTGCTCGAGCTCACGGCCTCTCAGCGCCCTCTGTCGGCCGTCATTTGAAACATCAACCATCAAATAAAGAATGCAGTTAGCACTGTCACCTTGGACCTCCAGGGTTGGGGGTTCGATTCCCACCTGAGGGTCTGTGTGAGGCTCCGTGCTTGATGGGTTTCCTCCGGGTACTCCGGTTTCCTCTAACAGTCCAAAGACATGCAGATTAGGCTAATTGCCATTCCCTAAAATTGCCCATAGCGTGTGAATATATATGTGTGTGTGTGTGTGTGTGTGTGTGTGTGTGTGTGTGATGGATCGGCTACCTGATTACCCCGTCTTACCACTTAGTGCCCTAAGTCTCCTGGGATAGGCTTCAGGCCCCCCGCAACCCTGTATACTGGATTAAGTGGTAAGGATGGTGAGTGGGAGTGCAGAGATTGTGTGTGTGTGTTTGTGTTTGTGTGTGTCAGTTTTAATATAATTATTAATTAATGTGTCCATTTTTGATGATGACTTTATTATTAAAGTCTAGACAGACTGCAGACCACACACACACACACACACACACAGTGGAAGCAACACTAAGAGTGATTGGTCTATGTATAGCATGAACTTTCTGTGTTTAATAAGTTTACTTTTTGTGTGTGTGTGTGTGTGTGTGTGTGTGTGTGTGTGAATTCCAGTTTAAATCCTGGTTTCCTTTCAGTTTTATTCTGGTGACATTTACACTGCAGGATGACATCACTCTATGCAAATGACTTGGGCGGGGCTTCTGGTCTTTAATGTTTGTTGGTATCACACAAGATTTTACTCTCTATCTCTCTCTGTTTGTTCTCATCATGTGACATTTCTTTAGCTTCCTCTTTAAACCCGCAAAATTACTGTTTGATCATGAAAACAGATTTTAAAGATTTATTACACTATTTTCTCAGTCTGTACTTTCTGTGTGTCAGCATGTGTGTGTGTCAGCAGACTTCTGACACATTGTTAAGTTTTTGTAAAGCATGCAGTGGGTTGCCAGGTTGTGGTTTTCCTGCGTGACTTACTGTAGAGAGAAGTGTGTGTCCTTAGTTTTATTCACACACTCTGTGCATTCTTTATTAACACTGATTAGCATAAAGCATAAAATTATTCATTGGCGTAAATAATTCCCACCAACAATTGTTAGCATAAAGCATTTACATTAAAAAATGTCATAAATTGTTTGCATTAGTGAATATGAATGATATTAACATAAATTAACACAAATAGTTAACCTTTTATACATTTATACAAATCATTGACATAAATGATCATAAATCAACATTTGTCATTGACATTCATCACTAACACGAAGAGTGTGTTGACAGTGTGGTAACGATTTAGTCCGGTTCGTTACTCTGGTGCAGTAAAGATTTACTCCGAGTCACTTCTGTTGCTTCTATTATTCTTATTGTTTGATTAAGTGATTCCTTTTCCTTGCCGTGTTGGCAGTTCACTGTGTGGGTCGGGTCAATCTGGTTACTTCCCTGTAGCGCTGAGGGCCGGGTGAGTTGGTTCCCTCCCAGTGGGGCAGCAGGTGTAGAAACAGGAAGTTTGTGTTTATTCTGATTAACTCAGATTTAGGATCATGTTCTCTGTTTGTTTGTGTGTGTGTGTGTGTGTGTGTGTGAGTGTGTGATTAGATCAGTGTGGTAGGGAACAAAGAGCACTTGATGAGAGAAGTTCAGCATGTGACAGTGTGTGATTAGTGTTAAAGCTCTGAGTGTCTCTCTCTCCCCCTGGACCAGAACCCGCAGTAACTAACACACACACACACACACACACACCCGCGGTCACTCAATAGTTCAGGACAAAAATTCCCACAAACATGTTTTGTACCTGAGCCTCCTAAAATGAAAGTGGATACTGTTTTAACTTCAACTCCTCTCTTGTTGTACTGAACCTCCAGCCTCCTAACACTCAGTACGACTGCAGATCAAACCCTGTTATCCGATACATGTTATCGAAAAGTTTATTAGCCCTGTTTATAAGAAAGTACTTTATTACTTACTTATTAATGCTTTATTATTATCATCTGACCAGTAGGATGGGTGTGGAAGATCTCCGACGATCATCATGCACAAGTCATGTAAATGGTTTTGACGTTGTCGGGGGTTGAGCCTGATGAAGGTCGTCCTGATCTCTCATCGTCTTCCAGTGATGTTCTTCTGCTCTTAAAGCGCGTGTGCCATTCAAATCACCTCGAACGACTCACTGCAGGATGGCAGATTTGTCCAGTTTTACATAGAATTTCATGTTCACTCTTTGTTCTAACTTGCTGTCCATGATGAAATAGCAGATGTGGTAACGCACGTGGTCAATCACAGCGGTTGCTCACAGGACGATGTCTTTTGGCACACTGACTGATAAAGATTTATTCTCCCTGTGACTGTGTGTGTGGGTGTGCAGCCTTGTGCTGCCATCTGTTGGCGTGTTACAAAACTAGCCTCAAAATTCCTCACACATTTTATACTCCTTCCCATCATTTTTATTGACTCTGTGAAGCTGCTTTGCCACAATGACCACTGTTAAAAGCGCTATACAAATAAAACTAGCCGAAAAAACTAACTAGAGCAAAGTTAGGGGTGGAGTTTGGAGGCTGAATTAAGGTGGAGCTAATTGCATTTTTGAGGTGCAGTAAAGAGGAGTGGGGTTAAGAGACAGACTAGGGGTGGGGTTTAAGACCTGGATTAAGAGCAGGGCTTAGAGACGAATTGGGGCAGAATTTAAGTGGGTGTTTGGGGGCAGTGTTTAAGAGCCAGATGAGAGGAGGGATTAAGGGTTGGATTAGTGCTCGGGTTACAGGTCACCCGATGGGGCTAAGATACATTTACATTTAGGCTCTTATCCAGAGCGACTTACATTTTTTTTTTTATCTCATTTTTATCTCATACACATCTCTACACATCTGAGCAGTTGAGGGTTAAGGGCCTTGCTCAAGGGCCCAACAGTGGCAACTTGGTGGTTGTGGGGTTTGAACCAGGATCTTCCGAACCGTAGTCCAATGCCTTAACCACTGAGCTACCCCTGGCCCAAGATACTGATTAGGGTTGGGGTTTAAGAGCCAGATCAAGGGGGGTTTTAAGAGCCAGATCAAGATTATGTTTTAAGAGCCAGATCAAGGTGGGGTTTAAGAGCCGGATTGGGGCGCTACTTAAGGGTCTGATTGGTGGTGAGGTTTAAGAATCTAATTAGGGGCGGAGTTCAAGAGCCGGATTAAGTGTGCAGTTAGGAGCTGAGATCTGTAAAGCCACACTAATGTAATGATGTGTTATATTTTTTTTTCTCCCAGAATTCCTTTGGGCTGAGTTTGTGTGTTGTAGTGGTGAGGCATGCCGAGCGGTGTGGAGTACGGCGAGCTGGGGGAGAGTCTGCCCGCTATCTCCTCTCTGAACACTTCATACTCACGGGTAAACACACACACACACAATTATTTCTTTTTGTTTCTTCTTCTTCTTTCCATCATCCTTACCCTCACAGAGTGATATCCAAATATATACCTGTCATCATACCCTCCTCTGAGTGGTGTGTGTGTGACTCCTGTATAAACGTCACCTGTTTGTAATCAATATGTATTTCTACATAATAATTAGATAAAAAAAAAGGATCAGATTTTAATAATTCTGTCCATTCTGTGAGTAATAAACAGTGTACCCGTGTGTGTGTGTGTGTGTGTGTGTGTGTGTGTGTGTGTGCGTGTGTGTGTGTGATCGGGGCAGGCGTCTCTGTCAGCTCACTCCAGTCATTACGTCCCCCTGCCCCCTACCGAAAGGAGACGCATCTCAGACGTCCGCCGCACCTTCTGCCTCTTCGTGACCTTTGACCTCCTATTCATCTCACTACTTTGGATCATCGAGCTGAATGTGCGTAAGAGTCTTATAACCATGTAATAACACTTTAGCACTGCTGCATCATATACAGCATGGAGTTTGGTAATAAACTCTACTTCCTGTATATATATGTGTGTGTGTGTGTGTGTGTTAGATTAATAAGAGTATCTGGCTGAATCTGGACAAGGAAGTCGTTCGCTATGATTTCAGATCCTCCTTCTTTGACATTTTTGTAAGTACATACATAAAAAAAGTGAAACTAAAAGTATTTATAAACACTGAGGCGCTGTGTGTTGTTGGGTGTTTAGTGTTTAGTACACAGCCGTAATCTTTCATTCATCCATATCAGAAATGTCATGCAGTGGTAATGCAAGTGTGTGTGTGTGTGTGTGTGTGATTCTGTGTTTCAGCTGTTGGCGGTTTTCAGGTTTTTGTGTTTACAGATTGCATATGCTGCTTTTAAACTGAGACATTGGTGGGTCATCGCGGTAAGATATACATACATACACACACACACACACACACACACACACACACACGCAATCGAGTAATAACTGTGCACTTGTTAATGTTTTCTCTCTCCATCTGTAGATCACAACTCTGGTGACGAGCGCCTTCCTTATAACCAAAGTCATTGTTTCAGATGTGAGTAGTGTTGAGTGTGTGTGTGTGTCCAAGTAATTTTTTTTAGTTGTGTTTAAAACTAAACACTGACTAGAAGTCACGTGTTTTAATGTTAACCCCTGATATTGATCGTGCATTATTACGGTAACTCTCTCTCCCTCTCTCTCTCTCCCTCTCCCTACCTCCCTCTCTCTCTCCCTCTCTCTCTCTCTCCCCCTCTCTCTCTCTCTCTCTCTCTCTCTCTCTCTCCCTCTCTCTCTCTCTCCCCCTCTCTCTCTCTCTCTCTCTCTCCCTCTCTCTCTCTCTCTCTCTCTCTCTCCCTCTCCCTACCTCCCTCTCCCTCTCTCTCTCTCTCTCTCCCTCTCTCCCTCTCTCTCTCTCTCTCTCTCCCTCTCTCTCTCTCTCTCTCTCTCTCCCTCTCCTACCTCTCTCTCTCTCTCTCTCCCTCTCTCTCTCTCTCTCTCTCTCTCTCTCTCTCTCTCTCTCTCCCTCTCTCTCTCCCTACCTCTCTTTCCCTGTCTTTCTCTGTTTCTCTCCGTAGTTACTAACAGAGAATGCGTTTGGTTACGTCATCCCCATCACCTCATTTGTCGTGGCCTGGCTGGAAACCTGGTTTCTTGACTTCAAGGTGCTCACTCAGGAGGCGGAGGATGAGAGAGGTGAGACAGATACAGACAGATACAGAGGTGTTAATGTGCTGTTCTGGTAACCCGATAAACATTTAAGTTACCATGTTGAAATTATCCGGGTTTAAAGGTTTAGAGGGGTTTGGTGTGTGTGTGTGTGTGTGTGTCAGGTGTAAGACCTGGGTTCGGGGTAGTAAAACCCCCAGTGGTGTTAGTTACATGTCTAGTCTCACACTTACCTCACTGCCCTGATTCGTGAATTTCTATGTAACCCTGTTACCATGGTAACTCAAGTGTCCATCACTACGCAGTACTACAGGTCTCAGTACTACTCTTAACATGTGTGTTCAACGTGTGTGTGTGTTCAACGTGTGTGTGTGTTCAACGTGTGTGTGTGTTCAACGTGTGTGTGTGTTCAACGTGTGTGTGTGTTCAACGTGTGTGTGTGTTCAACGTGTGTGTGTGTTCAACGTGTGTGTGTGTTCATTGTGTGTGTGTGTTCAACGTGTGTGTGTGTTCAACGTGTGTGTGTGTTCAACGTGTGTGTGTGTTCATTGTGTGTGTGTGTTCAACGTGTGTGTGTGTTCATTGTGTGTGTGTGTTCAACGTGTGTTTAGTGTGTGTGTTTAGTGTGTTTAGTGTGTGTGTTTAGTGTGTGGATTTAGTGTGTTTAGTGTGTGTGTTTAGTGTGTTTAGTGTGTGTTTAGTGTGTGTGTTGTGTGTGTTTAGTGTGTGTGTTGTGTGTGTTTACTGTGTGTGTGTGTGTTTAGAGTGTGTGTGTGTTTAGAGTGTGTGTGTGTGTTTAGAGTGTGTGTGTGTGTTTAGAGTGTGTGTGTGTGTTTAGAGTGTGTGTGTGTGTTTAGAGTGTGTGTGTGTTTAGAGTGTGTGTGTGTTTAGAGTGTGTGTGTGTTTAGAGTGTGTGTGTGTTTAGAGTGTGTGTGTGTTTAGTGTGTGTGTGTCTTTAATGTGTGTGTTTAGTGTGTGTGTTTAATGTGTGTGTGTGTTTACTGTGTGTGTGTGTTTACTGTGTGTGTGTGTTTACTGTGTGTGTGTGTTTACTGTGTGTGTGTTTAATATGTGTGTGTGTGTGTGTGTGTGTGTTTAATATGTGTGTGTGTGTGTGTTTAGTGTGTGTGTGTGTGTGTTTAATGTGTGTGTGTGTTTAATGTGAGTGTGTGTCTGTTTAATGTGTGTGTGTGTGTGTGTGTGTGTTTGAGTCCGGTGTGTAATATTGTGATGTTCAGTGTGTTTATCTGTTTTGTTTTTGTAATAAATTCCAGCTTTCTCCCGTTTCTCGGCTACCGCGTGACTGAACAACAGGTTAACTCCTACACTAACGCTAGCGGCGTGTGTGTGTGTTTGTATGTGTGTGTGTGTGTGTGTGTGTGTGTGTGTGTATAAGCTGAGAGTAACAGCATGGTGTGTTCACTCTGTAAGGGTTAGACTCGTCCATCACTCGCTCCACCGCTCCTCAGAAGAACACCACCCTGAAGGCTGAAATCCATTTAAACAGCTTTCATTCCCCGTCCAGAAGATCTTCCCTCATCACAGACGATCGGCTCATCTAGCAGACTAACTCCCGTTTTACCTACAGAACTAGTGCACTAGGTCTCACAGCGCCCCCTACCTGTCATACTCTCACCTGCGCATGGAGGCGTGTGCCTTTATGATATATATGCTATATTACATTCAGAGAAAAAACTAGGTACAGACAGAAAGACTATGTAGGACAGAGATGGAAAGATAGATGAGTGAGACATAGAAAGACAGTGGTAGAGACATACAGTGAGAGAAACGGACTGATGGACAGTTTGAGAGACAGTGAGAGCAACAGACGAACGGGACGGGTAGAGAGTTCAACAGACGGACGGGTAATCAGTGCGACACAGAGCAAGAGAGATACATATCGGAAGAGTCAGTAGATAGGACAGACAGCCTTGAGAGAGGCAGGCTGACAGAGTCAGTATTTGAGACAGACAGACAGGGGGAGTGACAGACAGACAGTTCGACATCTTCGGTTATGTCATGACCTGTGATTAAGCATTAATCTCTCTGCACATGCGCACGTGTGAAAATATAAAATCGGTCCCAATAACTCCATCCAGACTAACCGCAATAATCACCTCATTAATATTCATTAATGAGAGGAAGTGGGAGGTGCCCAGGTCCAAGTTTGTGATGTCATCAGCTGACGACTCTGCAGTAAAGAAGAAGAAGAAGAATGGAGACAGAAGACTCTCTGAGACACACTCAGTGTATAACACTATGGATTAGTTTTTACAGTAATGTTTATCTACATAAGCAACAGTATGAACAGTTTGACAGTAAAATGGGATAAACCCCATGTTTTTATAAATTAATTTCCTTAGACAAACGAGGTCATTAAAGGTAGTTTTATCGTCTGCTAATTGAAACGGATTGTCACACTGATCTAACCAAACCTGTTTATTAATATAGTGTGTGTTTACGACTCTGAGAATATTTTGTGCATGTTTTTTATATCAGTTTGTTCCACTTCTTAAAAAAACAAAACATACATTTTCTCCCATATCTACCAATGGATTTGTCTCATTCTGTAGTCAAACTGTTCGATGTATAAGCCTGTGTAAGGAGAGAGCAGTGTTAACTCGTTATTGCCTGTGTTAATTAACACATCTAACGGTGTTAATCCACTCACCTGCTCTAGACCTCAATGTAATCAGTCGTCGTGTAAATAAGGAGACGCTTAGTAAGTTTAGTAATTAATAACAGCTGTAATAATAATTATATAAATGTATAGGTCTCTGTGTGTGTGTGTGTGTGTGTGTGTGTGTGTGTGTGGAGGGCTTATAATTTTATTTATTGATTTATTTAACTTTAATAAACTTTAATAAAATATTTTCCTCATGTTCAGTGTTTGCTCTTTATTCGGTTTACACTCTCGCTACTCGGGCACAGCTCGGGTATTTTGACACAAACCTGAATTACAAGTCGAATTTTGTTTAATTAACTAAAACTCCAGCAGATGTGAGTCAGAGGGCCAGATCTCAGACTTGCTTCAGATTTAGAACCGGGTCTGAACCGGATCAGATCTGTGTACTCTCTAAGTAATACCAGTCAGACCCCCGAGTAAGCAGTACTGAGGGTTCAGAGTTCTGTTCAGCAGAATTCACACACATCACGATTATCACTGTTACATTCCAGTTACTCTGCAGACACACACATTATGTTATACTCAATAGTGTGTGTGTGTGTGTGTGAGAGAGAGATTAACTCCTGTCTGAGCAGATGTGTACAGATATTTAAGCAATATCACACTCAAGATTGTGCTGTTGTAGGGAATACCAGCACAGCTGAGATGTTGTCGTAAGCAGCCTGAGTACCGAAGATATCACACTTTTATACGACAGGCCCACAAACACCATTTACTATCAACAGATTATGATTTGTTTATTTAACCAGTTATTTTGCTCCGTCATCCCTTATTCTTCCGTGCCTGACAGATCTAACTAGCCGCGACAATAGTTTTAAACTCTTACTGGTACTATATAGACAAAAGCTGAGGAGAATAAAACCATGGAGGTGGTGGACAGTCCTGCAAAACTTTTAACTTATTCTGCTTTAGAACATCAGCTCTGTTAATTCCCAGGTTCTGCCGTTAAATCCCAAATAGTGTTAAATGGAAAGCTAGTGCACTATGGAGGGTGTACAATTCCTCGTTTATACACACCAAGTAGTTAGTGCCCTTGATCATGATCATGGGATTCAATCTTTTGTTAATTTAGAACGACAGATGCGATTACTAAGGAGACAGCGTGTTGCTTAAGACGACATAACGTGATCAGATGTGTGTTCTTGTCTGTCTGTGACTGGTTGTGGATGTGTGTTTTGGCTGGCAACTGCTCTCTCCTCATCACTGCGAAACGTACACACCTACTCTCACCCACACTGCGACCGTAACGACTGTAGGACACCTGGGTTGCCAAGTGATACATATAGTGACATCATATCTGAACACTGGCTCAGAACTAACTGTTGTATAAGTGACTTTATTGCATCACTGCACCGATCACATTCAGTATCTGAATGCTCAAAGTTTAGTTGAGACTCTGTACTTAATGATTTGCAATTATATACAGTTTGGATTTTTTAAAGAAAGGCGAAAGTTTTTTTTTATAATGAATAACTGATTTTTATATTAGGAAAGATTTTTTTTATTTTTTTTTATTTTATGAAACACAAAAATAATCTGAGGTGTAGGAGAGTTAACGTTCTCACGGAGGAGACGAGGTTACACAGGAGAGTTTATGAGTCAGAGACGAGGGATAGATAGCTGCAGGGTTTTTTCTCATTCGCGTTTGTGTGTGTTACGAGTGTCCGGCCCACTCTTCGCTCAGCACTGATGGTACAGAAGAAGCTTTGATTGTCATCACGTCACCGGCCATGCAGAAACTAGTGACTAAACTCAGAGCAGAGAAACGTAGGAGTCATGAAACAGATGAGGCATTCACACACGCACACACACACACTACGTCTGAGTGATGGATGTACTGTATGAGTCCAGCCATTATTTGTTTGTTCGTTTGTTTGTTTGTTTTATTCCCTTGTTTGTAGAAATCTTTTATGTCTGTGCCTCTTGGTTTTTCAATTTTTAATCCTTTTTTTTATAGTGTTCTACTTTGGTATGTACTGTATGTGTGTGTGCTTGTCTTGTTGCACGTACTAAGTCTGTATTAACCAATGTGTAATTGTATGTAAATGTGTACGCTTTATGATTGATTATGCCTTAATAGGGTAATTAATAATCAGTAATAGTGAAGTGTCACACGCTGCTGCATAAATTAATCACCAGCTATAAACATAAGAAATCTATGTGAAAAAAAAAAGGAATATATTTAAATGTGAACATGAAAATAGATGTAATAGTAAGTATCTCTCTGACACGTGTGTTTGTTTGTGTGTGTGTAGCGTACCTGGCATCGGTGAATGCGGCGTGCGAAAGCGGCCATTTGTTTTACCCCAGAGCCGTATCAGACGGACAGTTTTACTCCCCGCCAGAGTCCCTCGCAGGTATGACATCACTTCCTGTGGGACGCACCACGCAGTAGCCTAAACTTGTTCTCTTTCAGCGTACCCTGTACGAAAGGTGGAACTGCTGACCCGAGTCCGTTAATTATTCGTAATTGTTTTATCATTAGTTTATAATTAATAATGAACTTCTATACTGTCACAATTTAATTTAGAATAAACTCGATTGAATAATTTATACGAGATGAATGGTGGTGTAAAAACGTGTGTGTGTGTGTGTCAGGTTCTGATGAGGATCTTGATGAAGAAGGTCTAGGTAGAAAAGCAGTGACTTCACAGGTACATTATATAATTTATTATATAAATATATAAACTATTTTCTATATTCCTTTCTACACACACACACACACACACACACATCTTTCTCTCACATTTAATCTCTAAACGAACTCTTAAACATGTAGTGTTATATTTTATACTAGTAAAGTCATTATAATAGTATTGATTTCGGATACAGTATCAGTTACAGTTGCTTTTTGTTTGCTATGAATCAGACGAGTCAAAGCTCACAGAGTCGATTCACTTCAAGGAATCAAATCACTGAATCATTAGACTAACAGTTCCTCTATTTTAAAAAACTGACTGGAAATTAACCTGCCTCGTGTGTGTGTGTGTGTGTCAGGAGAGGGAGTTTGTGCGACAGGGCCGCGAGGCGATGGCTGTGATGGAGCAGATCCTCTCACAGGAGGAGAACTGGAAATTCGAGAAAAACAATGTGAGTCTAATGAAGTCTGAATTATTATTGTTGTTTTAATTTGCGTTTTGCAATACACACATTTATTATGTGCTAATAAGTGTGTGTGTGTGTGTGTGTGTGTAGGATATTGGTGACTGTGTTTACACACTGGAAATTCCTTTTCATGGGAAAACCTTCATTCTAAAGGTAAAAAACCACACCTCCTCATCATGCTTTGGTCAATTATTATTATTATTATACAGTGTTTGTTACATGTTTTTTTTTTTGTATATAACTGTGTGTCTTTGTGTGCGCGTGTGTGTGTGTGTGTGTGTGTGTGTGTAGGCATTACTGCAGTGTTCAGCTGAGTTGGTGTATCAGGAAGTGATTCTGCAGCCGGAGAAGATGGTGCAGTGGAACAGAACGATATCAGCGTGTCAGGTTCAATCCCAAACCACAGTGTTCACTATCTAGGGCACATTAATACCACCAGCATCCCAATATGGGCGTGTCACAAACCACAAACAGTGTTCACTATCTAGGGCACATTAATTCCACCAGCATCCCAATATGGGCGTGTCACAAACCACAAACAGTGTTCACTATCTAGGGCACATTAATTCCACCAGCATCCCAATATGGGCGTGTCACAAACCACAAACAGTGTTTACTATATAGTGCACATTAACACCATCAGTATTAGTGGTGGGTTGTTCATGAACTATTAGTTTTTTTTGAACGAGTCTTTAACGTGTCTCAGAAGAGCGAGTAGTCTCGGAGAGTGATTTGTTAATTTTCTACTGATGCGCAAAACATCGGAAAATCTCCGTAGGTTATGTTCAGGAAACAGAAATAAGCGATTAATTTCATGAATCTTCTAGTCTGAGTCCTTTGTTCCTTTGTCACTTGACTCCCATAGACTCCATACAGTGCAATAGATTCAAAAGAACGAACGACTTGGACTAGAAGACTCATAAGAAGAACCGTTAAACTCTATTTCCTGTGTACTGCAATGTAAAGCGTCTATAGAAGTCACGTGACAAAAGAATGAACGACTCAAACTAAAAGATTTAAGAGGTGAGCTGCTTCTGTTTATCATAATATGTTCTTAGCTGCATTGTTGCGTGTGTAGACGTGTTGGGGGTCTGTTTAGTGAAAATATAACATTATATTTCTGATCAAAAGAACGAAATGAATTAAATGACTCAAAAAAATATTTGTTAATTTTGAAGTTTGACAAATCACAAACAGTGTTCACTATATAGTGCGCTTAAACACCCCCAGTATCCCACTGTGGGCATGTTTGAAACCACAAACGGTCTTCATCATTGCTCTACTGTACTCATGTCCCAAACCACTATACTATACAGTGCACATTAACATCATCAGTATCCCACTGTGGGACTATCTTAAACCACACACAGTGTTCACTATATAGTGCGCTTAAATACCCCCAGTATCCCACTCTGGGCGTGTCCAAAACCACACACAGTGTTCATCACACTACTGTGGGCGTGTGCCAAACTGCACACGGTGTTCACTATATAGTGCACATGAACACAATCTGCGTCCCACTGTGGGCGTGTCCCAAACCACACACCCTATTCACTATAAATATTCTCTCTCAATTTTTAGATATTACAGAGGGTGGACGATAACACGAGTGTGTCATATGATGTGTCCTCAGGAGCAGCAGGAGGAGTCGTGTCTCCCAGGTACACACACACACACACACTTACTCGCTCGCTCTGAGTTAGCGCCTCCTGCTGGCTACATCCTGTAACTGACCGGCAGTTACAGGATGTAGCCACCAGGAGGCACTAACTCTCTGTCTGACGTCTATAATTAATCTGATCCTTCTCTTCTTTCTGTTTTACTGTTTCAGGGATTTTGTGAACGTGCGCAGAGTGGAGAGGAGACGAGATCGCTACATCTCTGCTGGAATGGCTACGGTTCACAGCTCCAAATCCCCGCACCCCCGCTACGTCCGGTATTCACATTAATTACTCTATTCCCCCTCAATCCACACTAAATCCGGTAGTCAGATTAATCACATCCCCTTACCCTCGTTACAGCTGTTAGTCAGATTAATCACAGCTCCAAACTACCTCACACACGTTCTTCTGGTAATCAGATTAATCCCTCCTCAAACACCCACAACCTCGCTACATATGGTAATCAGATTAATCCCTATTTTAAATCCACTCACCCCATACTACATCCGTAATCCGATTAATCACAGCTACAAATTCCACCACTCTCGCTGCATAATAACTTTCATTATATTATAAATATATGCATTATATTTTTAAATGTGTGTGTGTGTTGTAGAGGTGAAAACGGTCCCGGTGGGTTTGTTGTGTTAAAGTCCAGCTCTAATCCATCACTCTGTACCTTCATCTGGGTTCTGAACACTGACCTCAAGGTGCATTTTACTTCCTGCTCTTACCTTTACTCAGTCTTAATTATTTTCATTTGTTAGTTCATTAAAGCTCTATAAATGCTGACATTTGTGTGTGTGTGTATGTGTATGTGTGTGTGTGTGTGTGTCTCAGGGTCGACTCCCTCGTTATCTGATCCATCAGTCACTGGCTGCCACTAT
Source organism: Clarias gariepinus (assembly GCF_024256425.1). Classification (NCBI taxonomy): domain Eukaryota; kingdom Metazoa; phylum Chordata; class Actinopteri; order Siluriformes; family Clariidae; genus Clarias; species Clarias gariepinus. The sequence continues at coordinate 36,534,854 of NC_071102.1, forward strand.
GTTCGAGTTCATGTCTCACCTCCGTCAGCGCATCGCATCTTTCCGCTGACCCAAGGAGCGTGACCAGGTCGGGGTAGACACCGCCCACTCTGAGTGAAGGAGATGTGCTGCCCCCTTCAGGCTGGGAGGAGGAAACACACACTTAAAACACACACAGACTCTAATGAAGAAATAAGAAACTGCAAAGACTGCATATGAACCTGAAGAACGTTTCTCTTTATCGCGTTCTCTCTGATTGAATAAATCTGATACCTCTTTTGTGTGTGTGTGTGCGCGTGCGCTGCGATAGGAGAACTAATGTAGGTTACATACAGGCAGGAAGAGTCCAGAACAACAGTGCTGTAACAGAAAACATGCATAATTATTATTATTATTGTTATTATTATTTTTATTATTACAGCACAATTGCGTATGTTAATTAATTTTCCATTACATATTTGTCATGAAATTCAAAGATAAATTTGCTATTATGATCATTTTAATTAAATGATCATTAAATAATAATAATCATGCATGGTTTCTGGATATTCATATATATAATTGTACGTTTTATGTATATTTTTTTCTTATTTTTATTTGCGTTTTTATTTGTGTTTCTTTAAATCAGTGATAAACTAACCTCATGTAGTAAGATGAATTCCTCACATGTGCCTGTAATCCCTAATTCCTTTTTCCGTTTTTTTGTATTCATGTTTTTTTTTAATTTGTATAAGTTTTAAACAGCCTCCTGACCTCAAGCCTGTCGTCTGAGAGAGAAACGCGCACTTTAACACTTTTGTTTTAATAAACTCTACTAGTAGAGAATGATCGATGTGTACTGCTCAATAAATGATGCATAACAGGACACGCCCCTGAACTGAACACCTTGACTCAGGACTTCCTTCTCCCATGATGCCGAGCAAGACCTGTGTGGAAGTGAATGGTGCCTTATCTGTGTTAGATGTCAAAAAGTCGGTCATTTTAATCAGATGAACAGACGACGAGCTTCATCTCCATCAGCAAGGCTGATTAATTCAAAACAAACTGTTAATTAAAAGAAAGTTCATCAATAAGATCTGATTCTATGACATCAGCCATCACACACTGATAAAACCACAGATTTAATCTAATCACCAGGAACAGTCTCACGTCTGTGCAGTGCGTTCTGATTGGCTGAGATGATGATCACACGGTAATGAAACAGGACACTCAGATCGTACTCACATTAATCTTGTGTTTCCTCACAGGAGTGTTACACACATGACGTACAGTACTACACACTGTGAGGGACTAGGTTGTGTATTTTAAATTTTTTTAATTTTTCTTTTAAATTTAAACGTTTACTCGTTTTATTTTGTTATGTTTTTGTTATTTACAGTGTACCTACTGTATAGACTGTAATTGAATAGCTGTTATATCTGAATGAATTAATGCTTGGCCTGAACTGTACTGTGCTATACTGCTAATAGCATTAACATTGTAAAAACTCTCAGAGTCTGACGTCCATCTGTGAGTGCCGATGAATAAAACCAGTCCCGAAGGAAACCAGTTCATGGATTAATGTTAAAGGGGGTCAGTGTTAAGTACACTGCCTGGTCAAAAAAAGTCATGCACTCTAATATACTGGATTATATCTAATGGATCCTCATGTTCCCGGGACCACTCATTCTCGCTCTGAGTCCTGGAATATAGCTGTGACACCATATAACTGAAGCAACTCCAGATCATAACACTGCCTACTCTCGCTAATGTCTTAACAATATATTAAACTAGAATATATACAGTGCATCCGGAAAGTATTCACAGCGCACCACTTTTTTCACATTTTGTTACGTCACAGCCTTATTCTTAAATGGATTTAAATTCATTTTTGTCCCTCAGAATTCTACACACAACACCCCATAATGACCAAATGAAAAAAGTTTACTTGAGATTTTTGCACATTTATAAAGAAATATATATAATTGAGAGAGCACATGTACATAAGGATTCACAGCCTTTGCCGTGAAGCTCAAATATGAGCTTAGACGCATCCTGAGGAGAACCTTCCAGAAGTACAACCAACTCTGCAGCAATCCACCAATCAGGCCTATATGGTCAAGTGGCCAGAGAGTCTCATCAGACCTGAGAATTTTGTTTCTCATGGTCTAAGAGTCCTTCAGGTACCTTTTGGTATATATATATATATATATATAATCTTCTTTGAACAGTTGCTATTGAGTTGTACTGTATCTGCTACTTATGCTCTGTAAAGACCTTCATAACGGCTCTATTTAGAGGTGTAACTCACCTCAGAGAAAATTTCAGAGGTGGGTAAACCGTGTTTACTTGTGTTTAGCCTCCACTACAGCCCTGGGAGTGATTACACTGGTCAAACTCTTACACTGCTACACTGGTCTGGGGGCCACTTAGCGGGCAGGTTAACCGCCTCCATCCCACCATGCTACTGCTCCCTAGTCAGAGAGGGCCTTCTGTAAGGCTGTTAACATGCCCCCCTCCCCTCTCCCCAGAAGCCTGTGGTCCCATGGTAGGGGCCCTTGTAATTAGATGGCCCTCTAAAGGTACACTACACCCTCCTCCCTAGGGCCTCCTAGTAGGGCTCTCATAATCAGAGGGCCCTCTAAAAGCCCCCAAGGCCCCCATCCTCCCTAGGACCTCCTGGTAGCCAGAAGCCAGTAACCCTGGCCCTTAACCCTCAACTGCTCAGATGTGTAATGAGATAAAAAATGTAAGTCGCTCTGGATAAGAGCGTCTGCCAAATGACTAAATGTAAATGGCCTAAGAGGGCCTTGTAAAAGTAGGCTTCCATGCACCCAGTTCCCTTTAAAGTTCCTATAGCAGGGCCGGGGGCCCCTGAAAGCACCGACCCTAGTCGTTGAACTAGTTACTCAATTTATATATTTTATATATTTCTATAGTAGTCAATATGAATTCAAACTAATGCTGAGAAATGAGCTCCTTACACTAGAATGCAATAAGTATCAAATTAAATTAATAAACCTTAATTAATTACACTGTTTTTTTCTAAAAATTAATAGCATTTGTTCCTTGTTGTAGGAACAAGGAGGAGCTCTCTCACACAACAGCATCTAGAAGCTTTCATGCTCATAGCTTAAAAAAAAAAAGATGTTTAAAGGCTTTGGATAGTGATCAGGTCGTAGATGGCATTGCTGAGAGAATTGAGAATCTAATTAAAAGAAAAGGGAAGTAGTTATTATCAGATGTAAGCTCTGCTTAACCATACTTCTATATTGTCTTGCATATTGATTTTTTTAAAACTAACAAATAATTTATAAAAAATAATAAATAATCACTTATCTGTTTTGTCTCCTTCATAGGAATCCTTTCATCTCTCATAAACACAAACTGTCTCTCATGCACAAGCTCTTTCAAATGTATACTCTCATCCTCACACTCTCATACAAAAAAATCTTCTCCTTCTCCTCATCATCAAACTCTGCTGACCTTCACCCAGGAGATGCCCTGAAGCCTGTGGACATAATTAAGCAAGTTTAATGTCACATATAATCATGTAACAGTTCATACAAGGATTTATAGATTCAGTACGCCTGCATGTTGCAGCTTACACTGATGAGTAGTATATCTTACACTGCATAAAGATGATACCCGCTGACTGGCTAAAATATTGTCATTATAGTTTTATACAGTATATTGTTTGTCTTAATGTCCTTTTCTTTGTTTCTTTGCTTTACAAATATTAAATATATGTTCAGAGATCATTTAAATAAATATGTTTAAATAGCATTTTTTTATATGCCGTTATATTTTAAAAATTAATCTCCACATTAATGAGCTGATGTATCATGATGTGGGATGTGGTGGGCTGCTGTGGGCCAAGAAGTCCAGGGCCATGAGAGGAGCTTTTCCTAAAGTGTATATGATTTTTTTTTGGCTGACTCTCTATCTCTATTATATATATATATATATATATATATATATATATATAGCTCCTCTCATGGCCATCTCAGTCCCCAGATTTCAACCCAATTGAAAACCTGTGGGGTGAGCTTACTTTTACTTACATTCTTGGCCAATAAACCTGATTCCGATAATACAAATTTAACCCTTCATGAATTGTGTAAGATAACGTTGAGTTCCACTGTATTTTATAAAACATTTTATAAGATCAGCTTGAACCGCTAAAACAGCTCTCACGTGACTTCTGGGAAACTTCATCATCCTGCCCCCCAAAAAAGCACAGTTATCACTTTCACTTTGAAACAGCTTGCACCCCCAGAGCGACTCCAGCACATGGTATGGCTTTATTGTTTCGTGTTATATTTTACTCTTTTTAAAATTTAAATATTAAGGATTTACATTTTATATTTTTACAAAACTGACTGAGGGCTGTGAATAGCAACTTATTAAAACAGTTTTCTCATGTCACAACTTTTAGCTAAGTATTGTTCAATATATAACCTTGCCTTAAAACATTTGGACATGTGGTGACCACTGATGAATCAGATGTGAGTCAAATACATCCGTTTAACTTTCATTGCGGTACTATTTTTCAGCCATGATGGGACGTGTCGGAGGGACGTTATTTTAACAGTCATTAAACGTCCAAATGTATGCTGGAATTGTTTGATTGTTTTTTAGAATATTATCTATTTAGTTAACAATAAACATAACAAAAAAAACAAACAAACAGCGGAGCAAACATAAATATTCAATATAGCAAATCACGTTGCTATCTCTGTGCCAAGCCCACACCCAAAGTCCAGGAAACGTTTTTTTGTTTTAGTTGTTCCGGACCACTGGGGCTGCCTCTTTCGCGGTTATGTCAGGGATAACCCCTAGGTGGCGCTCTGCGCCATTATGTTGGCCTGAACACATTGTTCCATTGTCTTGTCAATGAGCTCACCAGTGTTAGAGTGTCATTCTGGGTTTGTAACACTGGACTAAGTTGAGCGAGCGTACAGGCAGAGTCGAGCGCGCACAGAAAATAAATGTTGCACGCGCATGCATGCAGTGTCGAGCGCGCACAGAATCGAGAAGTCGCGCGTGCGCAGAGAACATGTTGAGCGCGCAGTGGAGACACTGCACGCGCATAAAGTGCTTTGTCGGCTCTCAAAATGTCAAACCCCGCGCTCAGAATTGTGGCAGGAATATAACGCCATAATTTTCGTCGTTTGAACTATTCCTGTGTTTTGGTCTTGTTTTTGATTTCCTTTTAATAAATGTCTTAACGTTCGAAATTACTACACAATTAATCCATGCCTGCATTCCATCATTATTTGACACTCTGATTAAAATACAACATGTAAAACACTTTACGATTTTATGAAAAGTTTTATTTATTGCTAAATATCTTTTTTACATACTCAGATAAGTCTAGTCCTAGTGAGCGGCGGCAGTGTGTGTCAGTGTCACTTATCACTCTTCTTATCTGTATGCTGACCTGAGGACCCCTTCATGAGCTGGATCTGATCAACACCAGTAAGTATAAAATTACCCAGGAAGACATTTCAAATACGTCACTAAAACTATATTTACTTATATCATTATTAACCCTATAGTTAAAAAATAACCATAAATGGCTATTTGACAATTTACAACTAAACTAAGTTTTTAACACAGAAAAAATGAAGACATTCAGTTTAATTCAATTTAGTTTTATGTGCATAGCACTTTTAACAACAGTCTTTGTCACAAAGTAGCTTTATAAAATCAAAAAGTTTGAAATGAGTGAGAAAATATGTATAAATCAGAAATATGAGATTGTCCCTGATGAGCAAAGGGTGACGGTGGCAAGGAAAAACTCCCTGAGATTGCAATAGGAAGGAACCTTGAGAGGAACCAGACACAACAGGAAACCCATCCTCATCTGGGTTATAACTGGTCGCAGGGATTGATCTGCAGCAGAGGTGGAAAGTAACAAATTACATTTACTCGCGTTACTGTAATTGAGTACTTTGTTTGTGTACTTCTACTTTTTAAAGTAGTTTTTAAAATTTGTCATTTTACCTTTACTTAAGTATGTTTTGTTTGAAGTATTGTACTTCGCTACATTTGAAATCATATTCGGTACTAAGTAAAAAATAAATGCATGAAAATTAAAAATTATTTATGGGGAGAACAAACGTGCTAAATTCAAAAGAACGATGAAGACGGACACAACAGATGCCAGTGATGCAGACCCAACTGAAAGTCGAAATGCCATTAAACTCTTATGATCACACCCCTGGCCATTGTAACGGCCACTTCTATGTTGTATAACACATTATCTATGAAAGTTTCCCCTTAAGAGTTGCCACCCCTCCCGCAGTGTTGCGCTGTGAAGGTGTGCATGAAAAGGAGAGAACGGAGTAAGAGCTCAGGGGTGTTGCTCACCCGCGAAACGTTCAATTCTGTTACCCTTTTCTTTACTTTTACTTTGTGTTTTATATTATAATTTTGTGACGCCGAAAGAGACCGATAAAGGTTTTGTGCTGAACGTTAATCTTGGCTATGAGCTCGGCTTTTTTTCCCCTCGGCTATTCGGTGCAAAGCGTCACACCATATTTAAGCGACCACTTTGATTTCAAGCACAAGAGAGGCAACAGCTTTATTACGCAAAGGTGTTCCTTCAATTAAAAACAACTAGTTTGAGATTTACTGTATATCCGCTTGTCTTTTTTGAACTACTCTAGATTCCCCCGTCCCACCTCCACTGTTAAAAAGAGTAACTTGGTAACTTTTACTCTAAGTAAATTTTTAATGAGCTACTTTTTACTTTTAATTGAGATAGATTTTCATAATGGTAACTTTACTTGTACTTGAGTAAAATTTCACTAAATTAACAGTACTTTTACTTGAGTGCAAAAGTTTATTACCTGTGATCTGCAGTCATACTGAGTGTTAGGAAGCTGGAAGATCAGTATAATGAGAGCAGCAGAGCTTACACTGCTCATTTTTGTGGGGTTATTATTATTTTTATTAATATTATGATAATAAATAATAATATTATTAATAATAATAAATACATATTTATATTCCAGAAAAAGATGGATATGTCAAAAACAAAGGAAGTCTTTAAAAGACTTAATCTCACAGAAAACCATAAACTGAAAACTTCAGATGTTCTCCAAATAACTCCACGTTCATTTCACTGGCAGGAGCCTCAAACAGACAAAGAGTTAGCAGAAACCTTTCTCCAAAGGTTGGTGATGATGGACTACAATGCAAGGTACCTAACAACTAAAGAAGAAGGTCCTGCTTCATTTCTCACTGAACCAGCCAAAGAACAAACTGATATTATTGATGTTTTGTGCTCACCTTCTTTAAATAATGAAAGTCATAAAGATCCTGTTCACCCCATGGATGTCCAGATGGCGGTCTTCCACCGCTCTGATCATTTCCTGAAGCAGCTAATAGTGACTAAGCTGTCTCAGTGTCAGTATGCTCTGCCTCTGCTGGTGCCCAATCCCTTTTCCAAAGAGATCGAATTTCCTCTGTGGACCTTTCAACAAATTAAGAAGAGCTGGAAGGCAGCGGACTTCTCTGGTAAAGTTCAAAAAGCCATGCCCATTTCTCAAGCACAAACTGCAATGGTGGCATTCTTCAGGTTTGGCTCTGTGGCTTGTTCCAAGTCTCAGCTGATGAACAACTTGCTCAATGAAAAACATCACACATTTTTCCACAGACACTGTCCAGGCAGTAGCAAGAACCGGGTACTGATGGATGGAGTGGTGGAAATAGCTTGGTACTGCCCATCTGGAGAAGAAACAGACCATTTTACGGACTGTGTTGCATTTTGTAATCTCCATGGTGATGCAAAAAGTAACAAGTTGCAACTGGATAGCCTTATCAAAATGTCCTCAGTGAATGTTCTACTTTTATCTGATCCAAAAAATGAGACATATACAGAGATGATCCAGGAGGTCTGCAGAGACAACAAACCAGTAATTTTTCTCCTTTCTGAGGATAACTCGGGTATAACTATGATTCGGCCGGGAAAATACAAAATTGGCCTGAAAGAAAGAAATCAATCAGATGTCAACCAGAACCTCAGAACAACTATCAAAGAGTGTCTTTCAAAATCAACATCACATTTTAAACTTGAAAATATGTCCAGTAACAACTGGATAAAAGATGAAAATAATGCTGAATGCCAACAAGGGAAAAAAGCTGCAACACAGATAATAAGTTTACTGGAAGGAAAACTACCACTATCTAAACTGAAGGACAAACATCTGCCCTGTCAAGGAAAACTGTGGCATGACTGGTGTAAGGAAAACAAAGACCTGCATCGACATCCAGAGAACAACACAGAAGCACACAAGAGTGAAAAGCAAAGAAAAATTAGACACATCCGTCAACAGCAGCACAAATGTGGTCCCTCAGATCTTATGAAACAATTTATATCCTCACTAAATTATCTAGCTGGAAATGAACATTTATATTTTTTAAAATGGCTTGGGATTCTTTTGGACAAATGCACCCTAAGTGGGCTTTCTTCTCTTTATTACAAATATGATGAAAAATGGAACAGGGTTTTAGAGCTTAAGAAGAAACATGATACCTCATGTAGAATGAAAGATGAACAGACAGAACTTGAAGAAATATCCAGACAGCTGACTGCAGCTTTTGGTTTGGAACACATCCTCAGAGAGATGGGTCAGATATATGAGTCTTTTATTTCTGTACAAACACACAGCAAAACAGGAGAAAACATGATTGCTCTCCCCAGGCTTGCAGCTCAGCTCATTATATCTGGCCATCCAATGGAGCTGATGGATGGAGATGCTGCTTATGTTCCTCTGATCTGGGTTTCAGCAGTTCTAGATGAACTTGTAAAGATCCTGGGTGATCAGAGAGTGTTTGTGTTGTCAGTTCTAGGGATTCAGAGCTCTGGAAAATCCACCATGCTCAATGTCATGTTTGGACTCCAGTTTGCTGTCAGTGCCGGAAGGTGCACCAGAGGAGCCTTCATGCAGCTGGTCAGAGTATCAGAGGAAATGAAGCATAAGCTCAAGTTTGACTACATTTTAGTTGTTGATACTGAAGGACTTCGAGCACTTGAGCTCGCAGGAACGTCCACTCGAAATCATGACAACGAACTCGCCACCTTTGTTGTAGGTCTTGGGAACCTGACCTTAATCAACATTTTTGGAGAGAACCCTGCTGAGCTGCAGGACATTCTTCAGATTGTTGTTCAGGCCTTTTTAAGGATGAAGAAGGTGAGATTGAATCCCAGCTGTGTGTTTGTCCATCAGAACGTTGGAGACATCACAGCTGGAGAGAAAAACATGGAGGGAAGAAGACGTTTGCAGGAAGAACTGGATGAAATGACAAGATTAGCTGCTAAAGAAGAAGACAGCTTTGTTGAATCCTTTAGTGATGTTATTGAATTTGATGTACAAGATGATGTTCATTATTTTCCACATCTCTGGGAGGGAAGTCCACCAATGGCACCACCAAACCCATCATACAGCAGAAATGTTAAGAATCTAAAGGAACAAATTTTCCAAAAAAATGCAACATCACATGCTCTGTCCCTCTCACAGTTTAAATTACGCATCAGTGATCTTTGGAATGCATTACTTAATGAGAACTTTGTGTTTAGCTTCAAAAACACACTGGAAATAGCAGTCTACAGAAAACTAGAGACTAAGTTTGGAAAATGGAGCTGGTCTCTCAGAAGTGAGATGTTAGCTATTGAAGAAAGACTTTACAACAGAATTGAAAATGAAAACCTGGAGAAGATAGAAGAAAAAGAACTTTTTAAGGAAATGAAAAAAACTAAAGAGGAAGTGGACAAATCAGTCAAGGACTATTTTGAAAATGACAGAGACAAAGACATTTTAATTCAGTGGAGAGTGAGATATAAACAGAAAATCACACAGCTTCTTCAAGACCTTGTGAATAATGCAAGAAGGAGTTTGAATAATGTTATTCAGCTGCAGAATACACGGGAGATTTTTGAGCACAAAAGGACACAAAACGAGTATGATGGAAAGCTGTTTAATCTCAGCAAAGAACTTGCTCAGAAACACAAAGGCAAAGCGACTGAGGAACAATTTCTTCAACATGAATTTGACAAAGTCTGGGACAGTTGGGTCACTGATCTGACACAAGGCGCACCTAGACAGACACCTTTTAATTTTTGGGAGGACGTGTTAACAATTTTGGTTGAAGAAAATAATCAAGCTTCTGTGTATGAGCGCAAAAATCACGAAGAGTACAAACATATAGACACCCTGGGAGATTATTCGCATTACATACATTTACTCAAAGGCAATGTTACTCACAAAGAGCAAACACACAAGCTAACAGATAAAATAAAATCCACTGTCACCTTTAAGGAATCAAAAGATGGCAAACCACAACTTTCTTGTGAAGGAAATAAGTTATTAGGGGATCTGACCAGAAACATCATCCACAAATCTGAGGAACAATTCCAAACAGTTTGCATCAAAATTCAGAAACTAGGATATAAAGACAGCTATATACAGTTAATAACAGACCATGTCAAAGAGAGAGTCAGACATCATAATAAAGACCAACAAATTAAACTCAAGAACGAATTTACTCTGGATCTCTGTCTTCATGTCTGTGAGCTTGCGAGCCAGAGATTTACTGAGCACCATGAACGATTCAAAGAGTCAAATGATCCGAGAGTTTATCTGTCCAAGCTGAAACCACAGTTTTACAGTGTCTTCAAAAACTACTGCAAAGGAGCAACAACAGCGACGATATTTGGTGAACTGTTCTGCAGTAACCTGAAAGAATCCATCCTACAAGCAGCTTACAATAAAACTGCTTTTGATTTAGCAGCACAGATCAGATCAGACATGTCTGAGTTTAATGGTAACAGATCAAACCTTGAGAAACACATCCTGAAATGTCTGGCACAGGAGGAGAACTTTGAGAAGTACATGGACTATGTTTGTCATCCTTATAAGCACTTCAGACACTTCATCTCAGAGAAAGTTCATAAGTACATTACTGAAAATGACTCCAAGGTTCTGCACCTCTTCAAAGAAGATCTAAAGTACAAGGAACAGAGAGTTAGTAATGCTTTAACCCTTGCAGCTGAAGAAGTCCAGAACAGTCGTGGTGATGCAGACATGTGGCTGAGATCTTTTTTCAGCTCAGTAAAGGATGAGATAAGCTTTAAACAAATAACTTTCACTGATCACATAGAAATGACAGAGTTTAGTTTTCTACAGGAGGTTGTTAATACCTGTTTGACTGAGACGATGTCAGAGATGCACACAAGCTTTAACAGTTCAAAAGACATAAAAATGGAGAACTTCAGGAAGAAACCAGATGAGATCCTAATTGAACATCTCTGTCAATGTTGCTGGGTTCAGTGTCCATTCTGTTATGCCATCTGCACCAACACAATAGAAGGTCATGATGGAGATCATAGTGTCCCCTTCCACAGAGCTAATGGGATCACAGGAACTCATTACAGACACACAACAAATCTCACCTGTGGTATCTGCACAACAAATGTGCAAAGTGATAGATTGTTCGTTCCCAATTATGATAAAGAAGATTCGTGTCCATACAAATCATACAGATCAGCAGGAGGAGTATATGCTTCCTGGAGCATCACCCCTGATAACTCTGAGCTCATTTACTGGAAGTGGTTTATGTGCAGATTCCAGAAAGACCTGGAAAAACACTATAACAAAACATTCAAACCAGATGAGATCCCCAGTAATTGGAAACAGTACACAAAACCAGAAGCCATTGCAAGTTTGGATAATTACATATAAAGAATGATTTCATGTTGCTTTATTTTAACAAAAAATTAAAAAAAAAAAAAAAATTTAAGTTAGAAAGGAAATTATTAATTACTTTGAAGATGATCTGATTCAGATACAAAATAACTTTAAATGGTGAGATGTGTAAAGGAAATTAACTTGCTTAAATATGTAAAGGTGTAAAATGTAAATGCAATTATAGTGTGAAAATGTACAAGATATTAGGAATGCACAACCGTATGATGAAGATGTAAACTTTAAAAAAATTAATTTAAGGAAATATGGGATTTATGGATCAGTGAACTGTGTATACGTGTCTTCAAAATTCCACTTTTACTTCCTAATGTTTACATCGAGACATTAGAAAAGGAACACTTGCCAGTTATTTTAGATTTTTTGATCAATGAGATGAATGCTTTTCATCAAGCAATGATTTTGTTAAAAGCTCATATCATATTCTAAAGTATAACTCTAAACATCAAGAAATGAATCGATTATCAGCTCTAATCATTTAGAGAATTCTTTAGTTGCTTGTATGCAAATTTTATTTTTTTGCACTGAAATCCTCTGAGAATAGAAAGAAAAGAAAGTATTATGGTCTGAACACCAAGGGTTTGAAAGTCCCTATTGTTTTTAGTGTAATTAAAATGATTATTATTAGTAGTAGTAGTATTGTTGTTGTTGTTGTTGTTGGTCTACATACTATACACACTGTTTGTTTAGTGAAATAAAAAATATATTGTAACCCACAGCATGGTAATAAAAATGACTAAAAGAGAAAATGTTTTTGCAGTCCTCTTAGTTTTCTTAGGCTCACCACTCACACACAATTGCAATGACCATCAGCAGCACCTGAAGCCTGACCAATCAGAGTAGAGATTATTTATTATATATAATTTATAATAAAAATCAGACCAAGAAAATATATCAAAAGGTAAATAAGGAGACAGAAGTCTCAATCTAGCATACAGAGAGAGAGACACACACATTGGTTAGAGAAACTGATCGTTAATAATACAACACAAGTAGGTTTTAGGTGTGCCTGTTTATTCAGCTCAACCCTTTAGACCATCATCTCAGTGCAGACTCTGGGTCTCCATGCCCATGCACTACAACATGTTTAACTGATTGTCATACACATCATATTTCGGAAAGTAGTGAGGATATACTGTATGTGCAGGACTTATCTGTGCATACCTCATACAGATACTGAAAAGCTACATCCATATGTAGATCAGACACAGGTAAGGCACTAAACAACAATAAGCTAAGGATCATATGGTGCTAAGGTCAAGGTCACAGGAGGAGAGCATTACACAGCATATTAATATCCACACCAGACAAGGGTTATCAAAAAATTAAAAATGATACTCAGAAACATCAGCAATGTTTTTTTCTAAGTGTCTATGTGCTTTAAATACTGTACTATACAAAAACAGGAGGATCTCCTTCACCAAGAAATATGAAGAATAAATATTTAGACTTCAGCAGAGGCTCCACTCTTGTAGTGAGATGAAAAACTAGAACTGATGTTGATAGTATCATTCTGTTTTGTGATTAATGTAGAAGAAAAGTGATTAAAACAGTATAAAAATGATATTACTGTTTACGGGATAAAATAATTAGAATGTGGTTATACGATGTATAAACATTGACGTACAGAACAGAATACCAGCACATAAATGCTTTTTACCATCTTTGCTCCAATGCTCAGCTCATGCAACCTGCAGACGTCTAAAGCAGCACAATGTGTAATAAATTGTGAGAATCAGAAGAGACGAGGATGTAAATGCAAGAAAACATTTATTACACAGATGTTTGTGCAGGTAAATAAACTCAAACATGAGGCTCTGGCAATATCCATAAGCAGTGTCTTTTTCGTCATGGTTCCACACACTTCTTGATTGTTTTTCCTCTCTCACACCATTTTCCTCCTCTGCCCCAGCATCGCCCTTCTAATAAGCTACACTTGATTTTAAATACTCTCCTCTCTCGCTCCTTCTTCATTTAAACCTCAGTCTCTCAGTCAGTTTGCCATATTGTCTCTCAGGATGTTTGTCTTTTTCAGCCAATTTGCTTGTTTCCTAAATTTGTCCTCTGGGCCTCTGACCCAGCCTGTTTTAGGATCTGCTCTCTCAGCCTGCTCTTTGGTGTTATACCTTTCTGCCTGATTTACTGACGGCTAAATGAGGCTTCATAAAGCGCAGAGGTTTGAGTCAACTGATTGATTTAAGAAAACGTTATTTATTTAAAGACTCATTTAGCAAACAGTTCAGTAGTGACCCCTACTGGGAGACTACAAACCACGTACTATGTTTGTTAAATGAATGCAGTTTTTATTCAAACACCTCCTATGATATTGTTTTTCTTTAAATATAAATTTTTCACATACTCACAAATCAAACTACCTACAACAATCCACAAAATACAGCCTGTTTCTACCAAGGAAATGAAACTTAGATTGAAACTGAAGTGTATCCCACAAACTGGGGAGTCATTTTGGTCATTCACATTATCATTTTTTGAACTTCCCTTTCAATACAAGCCTCATAACGAGACTTTATCTTTTCCATCACTAGCCTGTCTAAGCAAATATATTCTCTGGATATCTGGCCCTTGGACTGATAAGTGGTTCCTTGTTTCTTGCCGAGTGTTTTGGATTTCTAGCTTCCTGTCTGTTCCCTAATGAACAGTTAGTTTTCTAAAGTGGTTCCTGATCCTCCCTGACAAATCTCTCCCTCTTTTTGTGCCATCTCAAGCAATTCATGTGCTGCTGTTTTCTGCCTTTAGCTCCATCAGCTCCTTACTCCTGAGCACAGGGTGCATCCCCAGTCCTCTCACAGCCTCTACAGAAGATTCTCCTGTCCCTGTGTGCAGTACCAAGTTATCCTCTCTCTCTTGCACTCTTTAAGCATTTCACTGCATATCGTATTGTGTATGACTGTGTGAAATTTTACAATGAATACGATTCCAGTTGTTAGCCCATGCAGGCAATCAAACAGACTGCACGTGGTCATGTGAAGACTTTGGTTCTGTGCTAGGTATGAGAGTGACCTCTGCCCAAGGCATGCTGATCATGCTGTCCAACTATAAGCCAATATCTAACCTTCCTTTATCTCCATAATCCTAGAAAAGGTTGTAGCACAGCAGTTATGTTATTGTCTACATCGAAATAACATTGATGAAATGTATCAGTCAGGATTTAGGCCTCATCACAGGACAGAGAGCACTAAGTGGTAAATCTCTGAATAGGGTTGCATGTCTCTGCTTGTGTTACTTGACCTTAGTGCACCTTTTGACACCACTGCTCAGACTTTATAGATTAGGAAATGTAGTAGGGATGAGGGGGGAGTAGCTCTCTCCTGGCTTATTAGATCTTATTTGACTGATCATTTTGTAGACAATTTGTAGACTTACAGGGTGTAGACTTTGTGGACTATTCTATGTGTACTAAAGTAAAGTTTGCCATTCCACAGTGTTTGGTTTTAGCCCCATTGCTATTTTCTTTTAAATATAGACATTTTTATTTATTTATTTTTTATTAGAGCTTCTTCGCAGGGTATCAGCCATGATACAGCGCCCCTGCAGCAGTTAGGGTTAAGGACCTTGCTCAAGGGCCCAACAGTGGCAACCTGGTGGAGCTGGGGATCGAACCGTCAATCTTCTGATCAGTAACTCCGTGCCTTAACCCTTTGAGCTACCACTGCCGCAATGTTGTGATTATAGATTCCAGATAGCATTCTAGAATCCTAGAAACATTGCTATAAATTGCCCTGCCTTGGTAAGGCACTCCTTAATGGGATGCAATGACTGTGCCCTAGGACAATTGTTATTGTACAAGGAGAGATGGATGATAGATGGATGTCAAATAGATGACAGAACCCCACTTCCTTCCCAAAGTGTCACACTACATCTCTGGTCAGTTCCTTAGATGCCAAGTCTGTGACAGAATGAGGCAGAGTTCAGCTTGAGGTTTGATGGCTATAGCATGGGTCATGAGTTTAGCATGAGAACTATGATAAACTTGGTATGGGCACATGTGGTTAAGGCATTGGACTACGGTTCGGAAGATCCCAGGTTCAAACCCCACAACCACCAAGTTGCCACTGTTGGGCCCTTGAGCAAGGCCCTTAACCCTCAACTGCTCAGATGTGTAATGAGATAAAAATGTAAGTCGCTCTGGATAAGAGCGTCTGCCAAATGCCTAAATGTAAATGTAAACTTGGCGCAGACATTGAGCTGGCACTTGGCATGGTGACTGCATGGTTCTTCTAATTTGCATGTGGCTAAACCTTGTCTAGGGCTAAGACTCTGGACATAAGAGCCTGACTTGTGGGTTTTTGGAGAGAGCTTGACTGAACTGCACTGTCCAGAGAGTGCAGCTTATAGCAAAGCTCTGCTGTCAGGCTTTCATCATTGTGTGGTGCAGGGAGCCATTCTGTCAGCTTCACTCGGGACACCATGATGCTGTAAGCCTTTTCCTAGGGCATGTTTAGGGAAGTCTTTCTCTCTGCCTTATCTTGGACCCCTTGGTATTCTGTTGCTCCAGCTGATTTGCTCTGAGTATAGCCACATAACACACACACCCTTCACACACACAAACACACACACACACACACACACACACACACACACACACTGCTGCATTATTATTACACATAATCTGCATTATTATTATTATTATTATTATTATTATTATTATTATTATTATTTGATAGTACAACAGCCATCACTGTGTAACAGTTATTTCACACTTATTACAGTGAAATCATCCTTAGAGCATAACAGACTATACAGTATAAGGTTCTTTACAATGTAGGGGAAGTTCGGTAAAATTCAGAACTTATCCCTAAATAGAACAGCCCTGCACACCACCCCAGTGCTCCCTGATACCTCACCACCTCACCAACCACACACACACACAGACACACACACACACACACACACACACACACACACCCACATACACACACACACACACACACACACACATAAAAGGATTTGTTGTATCTTATCTGTTAATGAGCCTGAGGACAGTGAAGAGTCATGCTGTCTCACATGATGATCAAACTCTCTCTCTCTCTCTCTCTCTCTTTCTCTCTCTTTGTGTTTGTAATTTTTAACTAAATAAAAAAGTAAGTTTTTATTGTCACTTGATTAACAGATGTAAAAATGTATATTTCATTAATAGATCTGTCCTCCGTTCAATCCTCCGTTTTGACATTACAGGACATGGGTAAGTGTAAAGGGTGCACACACACACACACACACACACACTGGGAGATCAAGACTTTTCAGGCCACACCCCGTTGTCCTTCTTTTCTTTTTCTTTTTCCCTCCATTCCTCCGTCCGTGTCGCTCGGTGAGGATGGGTGCGGCCTGTAAGAGGTTCTGTGCTCGAGTCTGCTGTTGCTGCTGCATCAGTGATGAGAACGAAGATGAAAAGCGGCCGATATTCAGGTATTTATCGCACACACTCCCACCTGAGTGTGTGAGTGAATGATGATTTTTCTCTAACAGCATGTCTCCCGGTGTTTGATTTCTCTTACACCATGTACCATGTACACCATAGCAACTGACCCACAATTAAAACTGTTTATTTATTAAAGAACATCAATACTTTTTATCCATTTAGTGTTTAAACGAATGTTTATTAAGTGTGAGTTAATGTTGTCACTGAAATGCAGCTATACACACTTACTCTCTCACCAGTCTCTCTTTATTCACTCTCATAAAAATGAAAATTATAATAATCAGAGTTGTTTCTGCATGTTACTGATAAACCACAAAGCAGTGTAAATCTCTTTGTGCCGCAGATGTATGAACACTTACAGTTACAGCTTTACCTCTCAGTACTCACACTGGAGACTCCTTACACTGATGTCAAACACCCATCTACACGCTAAAAAAACCCAGTGAATAAGCTGTTCCTATAGGAAAAACATTAGAGCCAATCAGTATGTGTGTGTGTGTGTGTGTGTGTGTGTGTGTGTCAGCAATGAGACATTGGCATATTTTGACCGTGAGGCAAAGAAAAGACGAGACCAGGAGACGAATCTGTGGAGTGAACCCGGTGATCCATCACATTCGGAGAGAGACGATGACCGAGCGCTTTATAACCTCCTGCAGAACCGAGCTAAAACACGCCGGGGCTCACAGGTATACACACAAACACACAAATCAAATAAGCAACTAAATGTATTATTATTATTATGATGATGATGATTATGATGATGATGATCAGGGCTACAGGAGGCTGAGTGTAGACATTGAGGCCATGAGAGAAGTGAGGAGGGAAGTAAGAGACAAGTGGAAGATGATCCTGGAGAACCTTGGTGAGTGTGTGTGTGTGTGTGTGTGTGTGTGCATTCGTGAAAGAGAGAGAGAGAGAAAGAGAGAGAGAGAGAGACCTTTGTATCTATATCTAACTTTTGGTGTATTTGATGTATTAGTCACTTATTATAAATGATTTGTCAGGTTTCATGCAGGAGGCGGAGTCTCTGCTGACAGTCAACACTAGCGCGTCGTTTGACCGAATGAGGAACGCAGCGGCGGCTCGGAGCCTGTTACAGACCCTGCACTCAGAGACATCCATCTTTAACAGCAAAGAGGCGCCACCTGAGAGATACCTGTTCATCCTGGTAAAGGGGCGGGGGGGAACTCAAACTATAGTTTATATAACTGTGTGTGTGTAGTGTAAAGTGAGGCAAAAAACACACAACTATACATAAACAAACCCTTATGACTAAACACACCAACACATCTACACACATCTGTACCTAACTACACACAACTACATACACAAGTAAATACACAACTGAATACACTTATACACAACTACAGTGGAACCTCAGTTCACGAACGCCCCCAGGTACGATCCCAAAATTCACCTAAAATTTGTTTCTGTTCACAGACGTGACAGAGAGCCCACCCTCCCATGCTGCCGCTCAGTGGTGTCACAAGTATTCACATTCATTACTTGAGTAGAAGTATAGATACTAGGGTTTAAAAAGACTCCTTTCAACTCAAGCTTTATACTCAAGTAAAAGTGTAAAAGTACTGGTTATTTAGTACAGGGATTTGGAAAACGTATTTCTTTTTATTTCTGGGCAAAAAGGTAAGGGTTCCAACTTCAGAGGTTGACAAGGCCAAAATAATCAACAAAATGATCTTTGTTTGAGATGAACTAAATTCCTAAAAAGAAAATTAAATAAAATACATAATCCTTCCCTAACTCCCTAACCAAAAAAACAGAGGGTAAAATATATACAACAAAAGAAATGGCGTCAAACCTCCTACAACCCTTAATATGATGAACCGTGCTATTTACAATAATATTTACAAAGGGTAATACTAATCAATGGCTAACAAATCCAAAACAAAATCCACACTCGTAGTCAAAACAGGCTTAGGTCGTATCAACAGCAGGACTAGATAGTTCTCTCTGGTAATATACTCAGAGAGAAAGGCATACAAAGGTCGAATTGAAAAACAGGAACGCAATACAAAGACGCACGCGGTGGCACAAAAGGCATCTGAAAGGAGTTTGGGGTGGTTTTTTTATTCTAGTTGGTTGATGAGATGAACCAATTGCCACATCCGGTGAATTATCTGGAGGAACACCCATCTGAAAAACAAACAAGTACCCAGAAAGAACAGCAGAGGGCAGGATAACGCGAACTCATAACACAACCACAATCAATTTCGCTCCATCCAGATGGCGAGATTTATTCAGATGTTTTTTTTTTTGCTTGTTTTTTGAATGACAAGCTAAAATAAAATAGGAGTAACGAGGCTATTTTTAAAATGTAAGGAGTAGAAAGTACAGATAATTGCGTGAAAATGTAAGGAGTAAAAGTAAAAAATCGGCTGAAAAATAATTACTCCAGTAAAGTATAGATACCCAAAATTTCTACTTTAGTAAGGTAACGAAGTATTTGTACTTTGTAACTTGACACCTCTGCTGCCGATATCAGCTGAATAAAGGCATGAGTGCGTCGCCCAGCATCAGTTTTGTTCGGTCGGTGGTCACGGATCGCACACATGATAAAATAATTTTGTGCAGAGTGGACTGACATCCAAGAATAAGCAGCCTGATAAAACTGTGGTGAACAGAGTGCGACAGCTTATGAGCGATAACGCAGTGTCTTACTTTAGGACAGTTATGCCGCACCGAAAAAACAAATGTCTCTGGATAGATTTTTAGTGAAAACGGCTGTCGCATACAAACCAGAGGCCAAGAAACAAAAAAGAGAGAAAACCACTAAAGGAGAATTACCCAGGCACACTCCTTCCAAACATTAACCTCTTACCCACCCCTCTTCCTCAGCTTTATTCCTTCCCATCAGCGGCTCTCCCTAAGAAAAGTTAATTAACAACACAAAAAAATGAAGTGTTCACTCTCTCCTGTACAATTTATATATATTATTTAGTGCTGTATTTGTTTTGTATAATTAAAGCTTTTAATTTTTTTTTTTCTTATATTTCAGTTATATAAACAAAGTGAATCAAAATTTAAATATAGTTCATAGTGAAGTGATCAGGAGTGGATTAATTCTATTTCAATGTATTCCCATGGAAAAAACCTGCACCAGTGTATGACCTAATCGGGTTAAGAGCAGAACTATTTATGAATGAATTATGTTCGTGAACTGAGATTCTATTGTATACACAAAATTAAATACACACAACTACACACTCCTCACACAACTACGCAATTAAATACACCTACATACACCTATAGACGATTACACACAACTACTGCTTAACACTCTCTCTCTCTCTCAGGACAGGTTAATTTATCTGGATGCTGCAGATGAGTTTGTGGCAAAAGCTCGGCGTTTTTATCCTCCCCGTGATGAAGATGATGAAGAGGAGGAGATGGTGGTGGACCTGCCCTTGCTGCTGTCGCGTGTGAATCAGCATCTGACTACAGGAGAGGAGGATGATGGTGACGAAGGAGACATGAGTGGACAGGAGGATAGTTTGGATGGTTAATGGATAGTTTATTACCTGCACTCTCACCACAATACAATGTCAACAGCCTGCTGTTAGCACTTACAGGAGCATGTTTAATCATTTATACATATACTTATACAGTATGAACATTTCTAATGGTTATGTGTGAAGCGTTAGATCACAGTCTCACTATCATGAGACTGTTTTTTTTAGTTAAACCTAGTAGTTAGACCTAGTAGACTTAGGAGAATGTTATGGTTTGGTGTAAAGTGTTTAGCTGTAAAGGTCAGAGGTGATAAATGAGCATTTTTAAAGATGAGAGTTAAATGTGAAATATGAGATTAAAATGAAATATTGTGTGTGTTAAGCAGTAAATAAAATAATCTGAGCCAAATGGGTTTTCTCGTTCTGTTGCGTGTTCATATTTCCAAAGACTTTTCCATAATGCAGCTTTTATAACAGTTAAAACCTTTAAACAAAGATTTTATAGATGTTTCTTAATGCTAAAATACTGAATAACTTTCTCTGTCCATCGGTTAATATAGGAGCTTAATCACCAGGGCCCGTATTCACAAAGCTTCTTAAGCCTAAAAGTTGCTCCTAGAGAGGAAATTCTAAGAAAATTCTTATAATTATGACATTTTCTTAAAATTTTCCCTTAAATTTAGGATTAAATCTTAGTTAAGATAAAAATGATTCACGAAACATCTTAGCCCTAAAAACAGCTCCTAGGGTAAAAATTAATAAGAGTAGAGAGGAGGACTTTTAAGAGGCTTAAGAGTTTCTATAGCAGAGGACAAAATGGTGGAAAGAAGAAATATTCTCCAAATATTGAACATAAAGATAAAAGAAAACACTGCTTTTCTGTCCAATTTGGTTTTCTTGTTGTTTTACTTCCTTACATCTCTCTTGGATTGTTCGCTACATAATCTTCATTTGCAAACATGCAATCATGTAAATTGGTAAAAGGTCAGCCATTTTGCTCCCATGAATCTAAAATGGTATAATAAAAGTAATAATAAAATCAGTATGGTAAATAAATGTAAGAACTTTAATATAGTTACTACTGTGTGGAAATTGGTTGCTTCTAAAGTAGACATATTTTCAACTTTTGGCTGTTTTAATTAAGTTTAATATATTTAGTCATATATCACATTATGATATCATGTATTCTATTTTTAACAAAGAGTGTATTTCAAGACCTTTACAGAAGTCAGAGGTTATTTTTTTATCAACCAATCACAGTCCTTGAATTGCTGCATCATCCCTAGCAACAGGGTCAACCACACCCCCTCACTAAGATAAAGGTTTTTGTACTTTCCTTACTCAAAGTTGCTGTAAGAAGTTTTCTAAATCGGTTTTAGTCTAAGACTCCCAGCTAGGACAATTTAGGCTAAGATGGGAGCTCTTTGAAAGAATTCTAAGAAGCTTTGTGAATACAGGCCCAAATGCTTAGTAAATTAGTATTGAGTTATTCATTTAAACTACTAAATAATTGTTGCCAAGACAGTGGCATAGTTTTTAGCACTGTTGCCTTACACCTCCCCTGTTTATTTTTACTCGTCATTACCCCATAATGACTATGTAAAAGAACTTTGCTTGAAATTCTTGCAAATTTATATATAAAATAAAAAATAATAATAAAATCACATGTACAAAAGTATTCACAGCTTTGCCATAAGACTTAAATTGAGGTCAGAAGCAACCTGTTACCAATGATCATCCTTGAGATGTTCCTTGAAATGTTTGATTGGAGTCCATCTGTGATACATTCAGTTGATTGGACATGATTTAAAAAAGGCACTGACGCTCCCCATCAAACCTGATGTAGCTTGAGAGGTCCTGCAAAGAAGAATGGGAGCAACTGCCCAAAATAGGTGTGCCAAGCTTGTAGCATCATACTTGAGGCTGTAATTGAACCAAAGGTGTTTCAACAAAGTATTGAGCAATGACTGTGAATACTTAAGTATGTGCTTTATTTATTTATTTATTTATTTATTTTCAATAAGTTTGCAAAAATTTTAAACAAACTTCTTTTACGATGTCATTATGGGGTATTGTTTGTAGAATTTTGAGAAAAATAATGATTTGAATCCATTTTGGAATGAGGCTGTAACATAACAAAATATGGAAAAAGTAAAGTGCAGTAAATGTTTTCCAGAAACATTGTACAGGGGATAGGCTCCAGGGATTCACAAAGCTTCTTAGAATTCTCTCAGAGAGCTCATGTTGTTGTTGGTCTTTAGGCTGCTCCTGGCCAGGGGTCGCCACAGCAGAATATCCGGTTCACACAACAACTTGGCACAGGTTTTATGCCCGATGCTTTTCCTGTCGCAACCCTCCCATTTTATCCTGGCTTGGGACCGGCACTGCATCCAGTGGCTGGGGGGTTTGAGCACTGGCTGGGAATCGAACCTGGGCCTTCCGCATGGCAGGCAAAACACCTACCACTGAGCTCATATCTTAGCTTAAAAAGTCCTAGCTGGAAGTTCTAGACTGAAAATGATTCAGGAAACTTTTTAAAGCAACCCTGAGTAAGGAAAGTACAAAAACCTTTATCTTAGTTAGGAGGTGTGGTTAAACCTGTTGCTAGGGATGATGCAGTAATTCAAGGACTGTGGTTGGTTGATTAAAAACAAATTACCTCTGTAAAGGTCTTGAAATGCGCTCTTTGTGAAAATAGAATACATGATAATAGAACAGACAGTGAAATCACAATGTTTGTATATAAGGAAATTGTATAATCATTGAAAGCAAGCTACTTTATGCAAAGTTTCTTTTATAGGCTAAATATTTTAAAGATAATTAAACAGCCAAATGTTAAAAATGTGTCTAATTTTGAAGCAACCAATTTCCACACAGTAGTTACTATATTTAAGTTATTACATTTATTTAACATATTGATTTTTATTACTTGTAATCCATTTTAGATTGATGGGAGCAAAATGGCTCATCATTTACCAATTTACATGATTACAGGACAGTCTATTTAAGTTGCATTTTTGGATGGTATGCAGCCAACAATCCAAGAGAGATGGAAGGTAAAGTAAAGTAAAACAACAAGAAACCCAAATTGGACAGGAAAGGAGTTGTTACTTTTAGCTTTACGTTCAGCGTTTGGAAAATAGTTCCTTTTTTTCCCGCCATTTTGTCCTCTGTTATACAAACGCTTAAGCCTCTTAAAAGTCCTCACCTCTACGCTTAATTTATTTATTTTTTTTTTTTTACTTCAGGAGCTGTTTTTAGGGCTAAGATGTTTTGTGAATCATTTTAATATTTACTCAATTTAAGAGGAACTTTTAAGAAAATGTTATGATTTTAAGAGTATTTTTGGAATTTCATCCCTAGGAGCAACCTTCAGGCTTAAGAAGCTTTGTAAATACGGGTCCAGGCCCCCGCGACCCTGTACAGATAAAGCAGTATAGATGACAATGAGGTTTAATTAATAATCAACATTAATTTGTTTACATAATCAGAAAACTATTGTTAAAAATATGGACTCGTGATTAGGCACTGAAGATTATTTATTTATTGCTGTACGGAGACTCTTGCGTTATGTGGCCTTTATTTTGAAATTTCCGGTATCCTGAGGACCCTTTGGGTTTCCACTGTAACTGCCTAATTTAAAATACCAGTAACTCTCCTAGCGCAGGTAAACAAATTTATTGTAATTTAACAAATGTATGTATTTTTTTACACGTATAACCGAATATATTTATCCCATATAAGGTTCAAATTCTTAATGTAAAACTGCTTGAGTATTTATCTCCACATGATTAACCTGAGACGATAATTATTAAAGTTAGCTCTGGCATAATACTAAATAAAAAAATATTTTTGAATGCATTTAGCTTCTCGAACGCATAGTTACAGGTATGTGTGTCTTTAAAATATAATAATAATAATAATAGTGTTTTGATGCAGCATTTTTGCAAAAAAACGGAAGTGATGTAAGAAGTTACTGGATTATTTTGACGTTTATAATTTTCCGTGGAACGTGCTACATGCATTTTAGTTCCCGTGTTTAAGTAGCTCGCGTGCTTGTCACAGGTGAGTGAGGGCGGGAAAATCTCCCAGGCCACAGTGAGGGAGACTATAGCGCTCGTGACGTAATGTGGTCATATATGTCTATAAATCACCGTCACTGGACATTATATTACGTCAAATCGACCACACTCAAGATAAATGTGACACTAATTATGTCAGTCTTTGTTATTAAAATATATTATCGAGGCTTTCATCGGACATTATGCTTGTTAGTGAAGAGTGGGATCTCGGACTCGGTTTATTTGAACGTTGAGTCGACTCCGAATCAGGAGCAGTTTTAGTTCCAGTTAATCCCTAAATGTTTCCTTTAATCAGAAAAAAGGCCAACTCTTAATGAAGCACGAAGACATCAGCACACAGAACAAATGCAGTGATGCTTTACTGTTTATTTAGTTCCTTGCTGATTCCCAGTTACTTCAGTAGATTAGTGGTGTCAAAAGTATTCACATTCATTACTTAAGTAGAAGTATAGATACTAGGGTTTAAAAAGACTTCTTTAGAAGTTGAAGTATCAACGCAAGCTTTTTACTCAAGTAAAAGTGTAAAAGGTTTCAAAACTACTTAAAGTATAAAAGTAAAAGTAACGTAACAGGGGTGGTGGGGGGAGCATTAAGGATAAAAGCTTAGGCTGTGCCACGGGCCTATATACTGCACTAACACCTCCATGAAAAGAAAAGAAAAATGTGGTGTTTTTTTTGTTTAATGGCCATAGTGATTTGGGATACTTTATGGCAATTGAAAAAGAATGCATTCTAGTACAAATTAAAGAACCGTATATGTGTACTACTGAGCATTAACATGTTTCATGGAGAATAAGATATGATAACTAGTTGCCTATAAGTATTTTAATGATGCAAAAAGTCAAACTTCAGAGGCGTGTCATCAGTAACCTTTATTGGAATGTAAATGTACATCCAAGCTTAGCTGCAGGAATCTGTAAGAGCAACATACAAGAAAATGAGTGTATCCAGGGCAGGCTTAGTAACAATTACCCTTGTGTGGTTGTCTACAATAAACATCAGTGCTGTCAGAATGAATGATTAATCCAAGTGATCAATCAAAAAAGAAATAGATATATTTATTTATTTATTTCCTGTTACCTTCCTGGTGCTGTTACCCTACTCGCTAGTGCTTGGTTGTGACATTTCCCTCGAATCTTGAGTCTCTATCACGGACATCTTCGTCTACTTATCACAACCTTATCAACCGAAAATGCTATTTTATTCAAACGTCCTTGCTGGAGTGTGTGACGTGACGTCATGTGCAGATGCGATGGATTGCGTACCAACCAATAGGGTGTCGGAATGGTATGTTTATACTTCTTATCCAACCACAATGAAATTTACTTCATCCGGATGTTTTTTTTTATTTGTTTGTTTTTTGAATGACAAGCTGAAATAAAATAGGAGTAACGAGGCTATTTTTAAAATGTAAAAATTTAATGCAAAATTTCTACTTGAGTAAGGTAACGAAGTATTTGTACTTCGTTACTTGACACCTCTGCAGTAGATTATATAAAACAAAGTCCAGATTGGTGTTACTTTGTGATTCATAAACAAAACAAAAATCACCAATAGGAAGGCGAAAAATGAAGAGTCACTGAACATAACATCACAGAATTGTTCTTGTGTACTGTATAAAAAAGGCAGTGAGTCGTTTGGGAGCTAAAAGATTCGACCATTTTTATTGAGTGAGTCAAAATAATTAGACTCACTGACCAAAAAGAGGCAGGATTAGGTTAAGGATTCCCGTAACTCTTGTTCGTATTCCAGGTCCATCCAGGTGCATGCTGGGATTGCGTGCTCTGTTCGGCATTGGTCTCCTTGTTACTTCAAGGGGAGCAGCTGTCCTCGCACGCAGAGCAGCACACACACATGTGTGTGAACACACCTACACACCACAGTTCACCAGGCAGGCCTGCAGCATGGCCCAGACGCTCCGGTACCTAGGGTGAGTAGGACACGCCCACCTGAATGACTATGATATAAATGATGGATGCTCAGGTGTGTGTGTGTGTGTGTAGTCAGGAGGAAGCTCAGAAGATCGATGAAGAGCTTTTCTCTGAGTACAGCTTTAGTGTGGATCAGCTGATGGAGCTCGCTGGACTCAGCTGTGCTACAGCTGTTACACAGGTAACAACCAACGTTATGGCATGACTGAATCACAAACTGTCATTACAATCAGTATGAAAGTACACATGTGTTCTATCTGTGTGTGTGTGTGTCAGGCGTATCCTGTGCAGTCTCTGCTGAAGCTCCCTCCCCGGGTGTTAGTAATTTGTGGTCCGGGGAATAACGGAGGTGACGGTCTAGTCTGCGCTCGCCATCTCAAACTGTTTGTGAGTCACACTTTTACACTTTTCTTCTTGCAGCTGATTATTACTCATCAAATCAACGAGCCGTCTACGAGAGGAAATCAGTCCTGTACAAATTTTAAAGTGTGCCTGTGTGTGTTAAACAGGGATACGAACCTGCTGTGCTTTACCCGAAACGACCAAGCAAACAACTTTTCCAGAATTTAACCACACAATGTGAGAAGATGGAGATTACCTTCTTGTCTGAGATGCCAGAGGTACAAAACAAGGATTGGTTCAGTTTATTTCACATGCTCGGGCCTTGCCCACTTCACAGTGGCTGACACACACATGCCACACCCACTTTCACAGGGACTGACATGCAGAGACCACTCCCACTGCACAAGTACTAACACACAGACCACATAGACATAAACAGAGCTGACACACAGGCCATGCTCTCCTTTCACACACCTCTTTCTTTATTATGTTGTAAGATTTATGAGTGTATAATATGTCACACACAAACACACACCGAGACGTGTAACTCTTTCCTGCTGCTCCTCCAGGCCGATGAGGTGGACGAGGTGTATAACGTGGTGATCGATGCCATCTTCGGTTTCAGTTTTAAAGGAGCGGTGCGTGAGCCGTTCGCCTCCATTTTATCCACTCTGAAGAAGATCAGCGCTCCGATCGCCAGCGTGGACATCCCCTCAGGTCAGGAGTCTCAGCACCGCCTTTATTCTAATAAATAAACCTTTCACCTGACCACCTGATGTCTGATGTGTTCATGTCTTAGGTTGGGACGTGGAGAGTGGAGCATCAGACGGGATCCAGCCCGACCTGCTAGTCTCTCTCACTGCTCCTAAGAAAGCTGCGTCCCACTTTCAGGGCCGGTATCACTACCTGGGCGGGCGCTTTGTTCCTCCAGCTCTGGACAGGAAGTACGGTCTGAACCTGCCGCAGTATCCCGGGACTGAGTGCGTGCTCCGTCTCAACTGAGCAACGTCTCACACACTGAGCTCTCATAGCATTGTTCTTTATAACACACACATGCACACACACCCTATTCCCTCTACACAGGAGGATGTCGGAATATATGTTTGTGTGTGTGGAGACTTTTTGGGAGGCACTGTGGGTCCCTCATCACTAACACTCTGTAAAGTGCTAAAGAATTAAAAATAGAAATTTGCTAATGCTTGAGTGTCAATAAACTTAACGGTCACGCCTAAACACTCCCTCTGGTCTGGAATGTGTTTATAAATTGTTATAAAGCTTAAGCACAATACAGACAGTAATGACATTATTTATGTTGCTTGAATTAGCTCTCATGCCACATCTCTTACCTTTTCAGGTGACTTCAGCAGTACAGATCACTCAAACTCGTCCTTTATTTGACATGTTTTTTTTTATTAAACAATCTGACATTAAAAAGCTCAGCCTTTGTGCTGCATTCCCACACACCCTGAACAAGCCATTCAGACTTCATCACCTGGAGTGAAGTACACCAATTGTAAAAAAAAAAAAAAAAAAAGTTTATATATTATTTTATGTCACTAGGGATGACAGTTCTACACCTGCCATCAAAAAAAATACAGAATTCGTAATAAAATATATCGTTTTACATTTTTAGTAAACATTTTTTGTGACAATAAGCACTTGTTTTTTTTGTTTTTTTTAATGTGTGATTTCATTTTATTATTCTTTTTACAAAACCCTAAAGCTACAGACAAGGTTATGAACATTTCCTGTAGAGCGCCTCACTGTCTCGCCCTTACATCTGGTCTAAAATAAATAATCACTCAGCACTGCACAGCATAAACATCAACCATGACGTAAACTTTACACCGTCATAACAGGACAAAATAACATAAAACACATAAAAATTCACAAAAAATACATTAAAGGCCATCACATGACCTCTGACCCAAACTCTCCCTGTGTTCCAATACCAGGTTTATGACACACTTAGCCACTTCCCGTAGTGACTAAGAGGCACACTTGATCGCAAGTAACCTGGAAAATGTGGACATCAGGCACATAATGAAAGCCTGAGAAAAGGTCCTATTGTCCCCTGGTCTATATAGTACGTAATGCTTCTGAAAAAGATCTTCCCCAGCTTTCTATTTGTTTGATAAAATTCTTTCTAGAGACCCCAAAAAGCACATAATATTATCATTAGTTTTGTTGTGTTTACATCGATTTTTGAAGCCTTTTTTCTATAAACTAAATTGGATAAAAGTCAGGAAATATTTTATCTTGAAATTATTCACATTTGTCTTAAGCAGTATAAGTGGGTTAATGTTTGGTTTTTGGTCTTCCAGCTGGCCCCCGTTAGCAGGTCCTACCAGCGGACCATCTGATCCGCACACTAGCTTGCTTGCTAGTTCTCTCTCTTTTAAAAAGAGTTTGAATTCGCTTACCAAGGATATACAGGTTGTTTTAACATTTTGATTTGACATTAAAGTCATTTGACAGACAAAGTCTGACTCCTAAGTCAGAAAGTTTCCTCACTTAGCCATGGATTCAGTGTTTTGCTAATCCACCGCTAAGCTCATAGATGTGTTTTGGTTATTTTGCTGTTTATTTTAACCTTCTTTTACTGACGTTGTACAAAAATATGCCCAATTTAGCTATTTATGCTAATCAATAGCTAATCAGCACCACTGGTAGATTAGCAAACAACAAAATTTATTTAAATATTAAACCTAGCCAGTTAAATCAGGAGTAAGTTAAAATAATATGCGAGAGTTCACCTGCTAGCTAATATGTTTCTAATGGTCTGCAATGGCAATTTAATGGTGATTGTCCAATCCCTGTAAGAAATCTCCAGAAATCTGATGGAAACCATTAGAGATTTTCCAGTTTCATGCAGTGTGTAACGTTATCTGATGGTTTCGCTGATGCAAAAAAAAAAAAGTTTTCAGTTGGGTTCATGCATGTGTAAGATTTACCAGAGTTCTTCTAATGAAACCATTGGAACCTTCAGAAGAAACTTTGCTGAATAAGAGAACTGTGTCTAGAGGAAGTGGACGAGTGTGCAGTGAAGAATGGTATTGGAACACAGCCAAAGAGCCAGCTTCCTTGTAGCCAACGCTGCAGGCATCTCTGTGAAGAGGGTGATGTTCTTATCTTCACTGTTTCCCACAGCAGCTCCTGCTCTCTTCCGTAGCCTCAATGATGGGTCCGGTGCTGCCGAGAGTCACAGCGCTGATGGAGCCTCGGGTCACCTTTTTACTCGCCACCTTCTTATGGATTTCTGAGACGAGGAGAGAGAGAAGAAAAATGTTCTCTTGACATGTGCACGTCAAGCGTCTGTAATGTTTACTACTACTGAGCAAACATCTGTCTAAGTAGGCCAAGCTCTGTGTGTGTGTGTGTGTGCGTGTGTGTGTGATTTTGATGGTAATTGTTGTCAGTGTCTCTTTTCACTAATTCATCACAGTTCTAAATGTCACAGTTTCTAGAGCCCTCACCTGTGAGAACCTGGAGGAACGCAATCTCAACGTTGGTGGACTGAAGAGCTGATGTTTCGATGAAGAGCAGACCTTTACTGTCTGCAGGAAGGAGAGAGTTAGGGTTAATGGTAAACATTAAAGTATCTATGTACAGTATCTAAAGTATCTATCTATCTAACACACAGTTATTATCAAAAGTATGTGGCCCTCTGATCATCACAGCCATACTGCATGTTCCTGTTCAACCTCTCCTGGTCCAGATTTATTCCCCTGTTACAACACTCTTCTTTTTCCCATTATACTTCACTGTTCTGTGAAGGCATTTGGCAGACGCTCTTATCCAGAGCGACTTACATTTTTATCTCATTACACATCTGAGCAGTTAAGGGTTAAGGGCCTTGCTCAAGGGCCCAACAGTGGCAACTTGGTGGTTGTGGGGTTTGAACCTGGGATCTTCCGAACCACTGAGCTACCCCTTGCCCCATTCACACACTTCACAGGAGCATTATTGGTCTCAGGAGCTGATGTTGGGATGTCAAGGATGCTCCAGTTCAAGTTCATCCCAAAGTTGATGCTTCATTAAGGCTGAGTTCAGTCAGGGCTCTGTGCAGAACACTAGAGTTCTTCAACTCCAACACGCTCCTAACCCTTAATGGAGTTGGCTTTGTGGATCTCATCATGCTGGATAATGGTATGCTTAGTTCCTCTTAGTCCCATGTAGGGGAACTGTAATGCTACAGCACACACAGACATTCTTCTAACAGTTTGGGGAAGAACTATAAATGGGTGATGGTCAGGGGTGTACATATTTTTGTTCATTTACCGTACGTTAGTGTTTAGTTTTAATGTACAGTAGTAGCCATTTCTTTTGTTAGCGGAACGTTTCAGCATCTATTGAGTTCTGCAATATTTTTGTGTAACTGTTCCTGCAACATTCCAGGAATATTCCTCTTAATCAAATTGTGTCAGCAAACATTACAGGAACGTTTGTTAATCTAGTAGATGCTTCATGAATGTCGTAATAATTTCTGCTATGGATCTTTATTTGTGTCTCTGCTGGGGTCCTCATGTTTTGCTGATTAGGATCCTCCTTAAAAAAAATGTTTTTACCTGCAAAAGCTTTGGCCTCATCCGTTGGCACGGTGCGCGAGGTTGTCAGATCACTCTTATTCCCCACCAGCATGATGACGATGTGAGGGTCGGCGTGGTCGTACAGCTCCTTCAGCCAACGCTCCACGCTCTCGTACGTCAGGTGTTTGCTGATGTCATACACCAGTAGGGCTCCAACCGCACCTCTGTAATACCTGAACAAAACAGTCGGGCCACACCGATAACCAGACCACATTCTTCTGCTTTTGTTCTAACTTGAAACACATCTGAGTCAGCTAACGATCTTAATCACCTGGCACAGGGGTGTAGAGCTGTCTGTTACACTTAGCTCTGTGTGACCTCATTACAGCAAATACATTCGATTATTCATAAACCAGACACAAATATCAGGGTGTTTAAGTTAATTTCAGAATTATTAACCCCTATACGACAGTCAAATCAGCTTCGATATTTTATTTAACGGATTGTGAGTCTGAATTGTGGAGCGGAATCAGATTCGCCATCAGCATTCTATGTATAATCCCTGTACAGGATAAATATTCAATCGTTATAATATTGTAATTATTTGCAAATTATTGTGTAATAGATAAATGTATGTAAATTATTAAATAGTACATGATGTTTTTGATATCACCTTGGCAGATCAAACACATTATTTTTACATTTAATTCAATTTTAACTTAATTTTCTTAAATTGTGCAATTTTATGAACGTAGATTTAAATAGTATTGGCACCCCAACAATGTTAATGATTGTTGTGAGCTTTCCTGAAAAGTAATCAATGTTGGAGACTTTATCGATCCACTCGTCCCTGTGGAGTGTTTTTTCCCCTTAGATTTTTGCTTGCGGATGTCCCGATCGCTCGATATACAGAATTCAGAGATTTCAGAGAATGAAATCTGAAAATGTCTTGAAAACACATATTTCATCTGTATTCTGTCTACTGTCTGGGTTTAACCTCCTGGCAGAGACAACCAGACTTTGGAGTTACATAGTATTTCCTGGTACTTATTCCCGATGACATCATGCTTCATAAGCACCAACCACACCACGTTAATCAGCTGGGCATCAGGTGCTTTTCCTCATATATGGTTTGTCTTTTGCGTCGCCACCAAGCAGCTTGTTGTGATTCTGTTGCACTCACAGCCTCTAAAATCTGATTTAAATCCTTATTTGTTTGGCTTGGGAAACAAAATTCAACTCAGTTATATTATCAGAAAACCTGTCTTTGCATCACTGTGGTGTGTACACATCTCTAATACACATTTACATACAGCATGCCTTTTTATTCTCTCCTACTACGGCCACGTTCACGTTCCACAAGCCCGCTTTTCCCTCCTACAACATTTTCTTCATTATTTAGATGATTGACTTTGCATTCTAACGGTAAATCAGATCAAACACACAGAATGAAAGATCGCTATCCATTGCTCGATCCCTAGCACAGAAATTTGTTAAACAAAACAGAAGGCTCTCATCCGGACGCACAGAGGATGTGACTCGGATCTGCCGGGGGCAATGTGTATCCGAATCAGATCTTCTGGTCTGAGCTGTTCCAGAAACGGAGGGTTTTCTTACAGTTATATTACAATGAATCTTTGCGGAAGTTTGCTTAAGGTTCCTAAACTGTTTACGGCACACGAACATTACATTTAAAAGATAACTTTAAGGTTCAAAAAAAGGTTTGTTCTTAGAACAGCAAGCAAACCCAAACCCAAGCGTGATGCGCTGCACCATGAGATGGTTATATAGATACGCTGTCTGTGCTCACACTTCCTCTTTGTGTGCCACAGGCTATGCTCGTGCACCCCGATTTGATTCAATTTGCTTAGATCTTAGCATTCACTGAGGATTTTCTAAACATCACCCCCCAAAAAAAGCAAAAAAGCAGATTACACAGATAGTGGATGTCAGAATGTACTGCGGCGTGAAGAAACGTGATCCTGTCGTGTGTGTGTGTGTGTGTGTGTGTGTGTGTGTGTGAGACTCTGTGATCTTTACTATCTCCAGGGTCTTTATCTCCTGATTATCACTACATTCCTGATCATAAGTTCACTTCCTGGTCATGGTCTAGTTTTTTTTTAGACTTTCACTACTGCTCTTGTCTGATACAGTTTGCAAGTATTCAAGTGAATATTATTATAATTATTTAGATGAGAATGACATTTAAAGTGAATGTAAACAGTTTGAGAGGACATGTTTCTGTCTGTAGTTAGACACTCACGCTGAGGTGATGGCTCTGTAGCGCTCCAGACCGGCCGTGTCCCAAATCTGTGCTTTAATGGTCACCTCGTCCAGCTGCACGCTGCGAGTGCTGAACTCCACCCCGATGGTGGTGCGACTGTCGTGGTTAAATTCATTCTTGGTGAATCGGGACAGCAGATTGCTTTTCCCAACACCAGATTCCCCGATTAACACCACTGAATAAATCGTTTGTGAGAGAGAGAGAGAGAGAGAGAGAAAGAGAGAGAGAGACATAGAGAGGGAGGGAAAGAGGAAGACATGAGCTTGTATGCACTTCTTACCAAAATTTGCATAACGTACATCAGAAGCCTTCACACAGGAGGAGTGTATTTAGTCACAGCACTCAGAAGTCTCACCTTTAAAAACAAAGTTGTATCCCAGATCGGTGGCCATGTCGTCCTCAGGGTCCGAAGTGCAGCTCAGGATGGAGGGAACAAGGAAACTCCACACTGATCAGATCATCTGGCCGCGATGAGGATGAGTTATGGCCCCATGCTGCTGGGTTTGTGCTTTACTTCCTGTCCTGGTGGAGCTCAGCGGAGCTGTGTGTCAGGAGGAACAGGTCTAACCACCGAATCATACACAGACACACACAGACACACACACACAATAACAGGTGTGGTCAAATCCGTTCTCACTCTCAGCTGTGTGACATTTAAAAAACCCAAAAGGTGGGGTTTTGAGTAGGTGGTTGATGGGCGTGTCTTTAAGATAGTACACGAGACCCCGCCTTCTACAGTATTCTAATGATTTCATTCAAAGAGGTTTTGTTAGTGAAGATAAACACATACCATTAATAATGACTTCCATGTATGGACTCAAAGACACACCCACATTCCCATCTTTTATTTTTACTTAAAGGCACACCTATTACTACATTCATCGTCCAGTTTATTAGGTGCAGGTGTCTTTTCAGCCAATCAGGAGGAAGCAGCACACAACACTTAGAATCATGCAAATGCAGGTCAGGAGCTTTGGCTAGTCTTCACATCAGACATCAGAATGGGAGAAATCCTGATCTCTGTGTCTTTAACTGTTGGTCTTTACCAGATGATCTGCGGTGAGAATTTCTGAAACAGCTTATGATCTCCTGCTAGGAATTCACACACAGCAGCTTTTAGAGTTCACACAGAATGGTGCTAAATACTAAAAACAGCTTCAGACCGGCTGTGTCCCAAATCTGAGCTTTAATGTTCACTTCTTTCAGCTGCACGCTGCGAGTGCTGAACTCCAATTTGGTTAAATTTGTTTTTGTTAAATCTGGACAGCAGATTTACACCACTGACCAGTGTGTGAGAGTTTTTGAGCAGCCATAGTAGGTTTTACTTTAATACACGAGAAATTTTGCTACAAGTCCCGGTTTGACTTGAACACACCTCAAATATTATTTTCTCTTTTTATAGTATGTGTATATAAACTGTTTGGGTTTGTAATATATTTGTTAAAGTTCCCTGTAGTATGTATGTACTATTATAAATAAAGCACTTCATATTATTCGGTTTACATTATGTTTTATAGCAAAAATAATCACAGTGTATCTGTGTATAAATTATTACAGACTGATCTGCGAAGTTCTGCTCTGTGTTTTAAGTTTTGCTGTAATTTTTGCTTTGCTTCTGCCTGTTTCTCCATTTCTTTTTCGTTCTTTTTTTCCAAAATGGGCACCTAATGGCTTTGACATTTTCTTATTTATTACGTAAATTTGACGAGCATTAGGACATCACAAATGTGCATTACAACCGAAGAATGAAATACAGTATGCCGGTGACACGGTACAGTACAGGATATATTCACAGTATTATAAATGATCTGTGGTTTATTTAGTCACATTACATAGTATGAGTGATTTTACCCCTGAGAAAATCAACCTTATATATATCCACTAACCCAGACCCAGACGGTCACATGAAAAAATGTGATGTGCAAATGAGCGATAAAAATATTCCTTAAATGTTATTATCATTCTGAATCTTTGCCTTTATTTTTTACTCGCATACTCAGTGTTTACAGCATTTGGCACCTTATCCAGGGTGTCTTACCTTTTTTACTCATTATACATCTGAACAGTTGAGGGTTAAGGGCCTTGCTCAAGGACCCCACAGGAGCAACTTGGTGGTCGTGGGGTTTAAACAGGGACCACTGAGCTACCCCTGACCCACTTATATGCTAGGGTGTACAACTAGAACATATGGAATGGTTATGGGGTAATATATAACTGTATGGTAAACCCTATTCTGAACGCTTCATGTGGCTGTGTCCAGACTGTTTTTAAATAAACACAGATAAATGAACAGGCAGCACTGTGGCTTAGTAGTTAGCACAGTCACCTTGCACCTCCAGGGTGTGGGTTAGATTTCCACTGCGGGGTCTATGTGCATGGAGTCTGCATGTTCTTCCTGTGTTTCCTCTGGATACTCAGATTTCCTCCCACAGCCCAAAGACACACAGGTCTAATTTGTGTTCCTAAATTGTAAATGAGAGTGTGAGTGTGTGTGCACTGTGACAGATTGGCACCCTGTTCAGGGTGTACCCTGCCTTGTGCCCTAAGTCTCCTGGGATAGGCTCCAGGCCCCCCGCGATTCTGTATACAGCATAAGGCAGCACCGTATATACGATGAGTGAGTGTGTGACATAAATGAACGTATGTGGCAAGTGTTGAGGTTGTTGAGTTATTGGTCACTGAACTGATGTCTTGTTTTTGTTTCCTGTTCAGTTTGCAGTAAAATGGCTCGTTACCTAAAACAAATTACCGTACAGTAGATTAGCAGCAGTGACTGAATAGGGTGAGTGTGATTATGCAGTCGTGACACCAGGTGGCAGCACTGGGCTGAAGCTGTGACGACGCGCCTCACACCGCTCCCGAAGAAGAAGACGACGACGTTTCCGGTCGCGCACGCAGTGGTTTCGTCATGGCGGCGGGACCGATATCAGAAAGAAATCAAGGTAAAGTTTTATATAAAATCTATGCTTATATGGCACGGGTGCTGATTTATAAAGTGAGAACTCGCACCTGTTATTAAAAGCAATTTATTCAACTTATAGATTTATTGACATTGAGCGATATTGTACTAAATATCGTTAGCAAACATTAGCTAGCTAGCTGAGTTAGCTCTCATTCAGATTAATAATTATTAAATTCTCTTCTTTAGTTTGTCCTATTCGCCTCTAGTAAAGACATGGCTATATTCTTAATGTGTACGCTTTAATACGCAGATGTAATTGTATTTAATAATATTGGAAATGTCTTCACCACACTTGTCTTTTGTTCAACCCGTTATGTTGGAGCTGTTTCTTTAATTCTACTTTTCTTTATCTTCCTGGGAGTTTACAGCTTCAGACCATGTGTGTCTAAACAACACAAGTGTCTGCTGTGTCATCTTCCCTCCTTTAACGTGTTGTATAGTTTAACAAACACATCAGGAGCTCAGATCTTCATCAGTGCTGTTTAAGAGGCTGTGTAACACAGATCTGTCCTGTCAGTGTCGCCCCCCTGTGGTCAACTGTGGGTTAAACAGCTCCAGGGTCTCCAGCCAGGTGTGGAGCAGGGAGCTGTGTGAGACCCGAGGTGTAACTCCATCACCGCGTGTGTTATTCACAAATACTGAGACGTGTGTGTGTTTTCTGTTCAGATGCGACGGTGTATGTTGGTGGTTTGGATGAGAAAGTGTCCGAACCGTTGCTATGGGAACTCTTCCTTCAGGCTGGACCGGTAGTGAACACACACATGCCCAAAGACAGAGTGACGGGACAACATCAGGGTGAGTTTACCACACACAGTTTGTGCTGGATGTCATTGGTAAAATGAAACTCCAGTCTATCTTTGAGTGTCTTTTACTGTCATGTCATTTGTGTCTCACTCTCTCTCAATCTTTCTTTTCCACTCTCTTTTTGTCTTTCTTTCTTTCTATTGCTCCCTCTCTCTCTTTCTTTCTCCTTGTCTTGCTTTCTTACTTTGTCTTTCTGTGTCTCCCTGTCTGTATGTCTTCCTCTCGATTTGTCTTCTTCTTTGTCACCTTTTCTCTCCCATTCTCTCTGTGTCTCTTATACTTCCCCCTTTCTTTTTTCTCTCTGTACCTCTCGCTCACTTTGAATAATTGAGATTGTTTCAGATGTGATCATGTGTATCACTGCTATGAAGTAACTTGTATGTAGTAACATTTATTTCACTGTGTGTGTAGGTTACGGTTTTGTAGAGTTCCTCAGTGAAGAGGATGCTGATTACGCTATAAAAATCATGAACATGATAAAGTTGTACGGTAAACCCATCCGCGTGAACAAAGCCTCGGCTCACAACAAGAACCTGGACGTGGGCGCGAACATCTTCATCGGTAACCTGGATCCGGAGATCGACGAGAAGCTCCTGTACGACACCTTCAGCGCCTTCGGAGTCATCCTGCAGACCCCCAAGATCATGAGGGACCCCGACACAGGCAACTCCAAGGGCTACGCTTTCATCAACTTCGCCAGCTTCGACGCGTCTGACGCGGCCATCGAGGCGATGAACGGGCAGTACCTGTGTAACCGCCCCATCACCGTGTCCTATGCCTTCAAGAAGGACTCCAAGGGTGAGAGGCACGGCTCAGCCGCTGAGAGGCTCCTGGCCGCGCAGAACCCGCTTTCACAGGCCGACCGGCCACATCAGTTGTTCGCCGACGCTCCACCGCCTCCCACAGCCCCCACGCCAGTCATGACCGCGCTGGGAGCGGCCATGTCCATACCCGGTCCGTGAGCATGTTCGGTTCTGTTGTATCTTTGTGTGTGAATGGTGGATAAAGAACCGATGCAGAAACAACGCTAACATTCTGCTGTCTTTCTTACAGGCTTGCCTCCTCCTGGTGCCTTCCCCCCTGTACCTCCACCTGGCGCTCTGCCACCTGGAATGCCCCCCGGGATGCCCATGCCCCCCGCGCCAGGCACTCCTGCCCCTCAGGGTGCCTCTGGAGTGCCTCCTCCTGGACCTCCACCGTTCCCTCCAGCAGGCATGCACCCACCAGGTGAGAACTTCATCATCGTGATGTACACAATTCCAGTCTCTTGTGTGTCCTACAGTCTCGCTGGGTTCTAATGCTAGGATCTCTGACACAAATGTGTCTCCATTCTTGACATTCAGTTTTTCAGCGTTTCTAGTTCTAGAATCCCATCAGAGGGGTAAATATAAAATGCAGCTGTCTGGTCCTCTAGGACCCTCATAAGCTTTAGACTTTAGATGCGCGGACGTTTAGACCTCCAGAACGCTTTGACTAATGATCCAAAGGCCTGAAGTTACCAGGCAGTCCATGGTTCCACACTCTGAGGTTCTTGCAGCCACTCTGAGTGTCAGTTTAGGTGGTGCTTTTATGCTTTTAAAGAACTGC
This sequence comes from Clarias gariepinus, assembly GCF_024256425.1. Lineage (NCBI taxonomy): Eukaryota > Metazoa > Chordata > Actinopteri > Siluriformes > Clariidae > Clarias > Clarias gariepinus. Next base: position 36,574,014 of record NC_071102.1, read on the forward strand.
AGGTTCTCTCAGTCTTGGAGCTGCAGTACCATGGTAGTTAAATGTTCTCCAGTGGGCATCATGGTTCCTTCAGCACACCTGTTCTTGTCTGTCTGTTCCTCAGGAATGCCACCGATGCCAATGCCTCCATCTGGACCTCCTGGAATGGTGCCTCCTCCTCCAGGATCCTCCCAGCACAGAGCCCCACCTCCCCCTAGCATGCCCCCACCCCCACAGATGGGCATGCCCCCCCGGGGACCGTTTGGCCCTCATATGGGTAAGTTTAAATATTATTTATTTTTGTTTAAGGCAGAGGGATTTCTCGTGTGAGAATTAAAGATTACAGAATTACAAATGTTTAGATTGATAAAGATTTTAGACTTGTGTTTTATAGCACAGTTATACAGCTCAGTTTAGGTTCTCACTGTAACTGTTCCTTTCTCAGGTCCTCCGATGCCCCCTGGAATGAGAGGCCCGCCTCCCCCGATGCCACCCCCAGGTTACGCCGCAGGCCCCCCTCGCCCTCCTCCGTTTGGTTTTCAGAGACCGCCAATGCCCCCTCGTCCCCCTGCGCCACCCCAGGCCCCTTTAAGGGCACCCCTGCCCCCCTAATCCGTAGCTTTATTAGTGCCACAGCTTGTATTTTTAATTTGTCATTCCAGTGATTTACTGAAGGTGTTTTGTTCTCTCATTTAGTCTCACTGTTCTTTAATAGGTTTAAACACAAATAAACATTTTATACAGAAAGTAAAGCTGTGTGTGTGTTCATGTGTAGGGTTGAAAAATGCAAATTAGTGGATTTATAGAAGATAAGTTAGTATTTTAGATGAGACAGAGTTGTGTTAGGTTTCTTGGGGCATGAACATGAACAGGCCACACCTTCTTTATTGAGAATGCATTAGGCCATGGCCTTTTTTTAATTAAGATTTATTGAAGCCACACCTCCTTTGTTAAGAGAGGTAGAGGCCATTCCTCTTTAAGACTGATGCACACAAGACCACCTTTAAAACTGATGGAGGCCACACCTCCTTTACGAAAAAAGGTGGCAGCCTGACCTTCATTACAAAAGATGGAGGCCACACCTCCTTTATTAAGAATGTTGGACAATAGACCACCTTTAAAACTGATGGAGGCCACACCTCCTTTATCGAGCCTGACAGAAACCAACCCATTCTTAAGCCTTATACACTCATCACAATACGTCCTCGTCCCACCTCCTGAGCTGCTGCAGGCGTTCAGTCGTCCAGCACAGGAGCTTCACTTCTCCTTGGAGTTTAGAAGCACAGATCAGTCCGAGTCTACCCTCAGAGAAACCGTATCCTGTAAGGTTTAAATCCTTTTAAAGTTTCACAGTGAAATCTAAGAACAGAGTCGTGGCTGTATCAGCACTCTGACGGAAATAAACACACACCCACACACCACTGAAGACGAGTTAGAAACTGGGCACAATCGGTGTATTTATAAGAGCCGACATTAAATTTGGTCTTTGGAAAAACAAAAGTGAAAAAAAAAAAAAGTAACATCATTCTCTCAGTCAGACGATAAACACTGATCATTTTACTAAAGCAGGCGCAGTTATTAAAAAAACAAACAGGAAAAGTAGAGTTTCTTCTCTTATAAACAAATATGTGTAGACACTTTTGTTCTTGATCCAGAGATGAAAAGGCAACACATACACACACACACAGGGCTGTAAAGGTGCAAGTCCGTGAGGTCCGAGGTGTTATGAGATGTCGGCGGTGGAGTCGATCTCCTCTGTGTTGAGCATCACGTCTCCGTCAGCCAGCAGCACCACCTCCTCCTCGGCGTCCTCCTGCTTCTCCTCCACACACTCACCGTCCTGCGTGATCACTCGCTCTGTCATGGCCTCCAACTGCATGCGGTACTCCTCAGCCTCCTGCTCCTTCTGCAGCAGCTGCTGTCGGTACAGCTGGGCCGCCATGTTGGCTTCGGCCAGACGCCGCTGCAGCTGCTCCTGTAGCCAGTGTGGGGAAAAAAAATGGTCTCAGACGCCCTCTTGTGTCTGTTTAATGCATTCGTCCTCTTTATAACTTAAAACCTAAAGTTATAAACCGTTGTTTAGTCATTTCAGCGCAGAGAACATTAACACACAGATGTGATCTAAATGAGATTTAGATAAGCTGTACATACATTAGGAGGTGTGTGTGTAAGAGAGACGGAGTGTCTCACCGTGTCCCTGTTGTCGATGTGATTCGTAGCGACCACTTCGATTTTCCTCCGTCGTACAGGAGGCTCTGCTTCTTCATCCACTGACTCCTGTGTGAACTGACCCGAGGGGACAGCCAGCACTGAAACACACACACACAAACGAACTGTAACACAGGGCTTATATACTACCTAACAATGTGTGGTCAATTTAATAAAAAAAGAAAAAAATTTCTCGGTGCAAATACCAAATAAAATAAAATACAACTTTTGAAATGATAAATAGAATTAGTCGATTAGTGCAAAAAGCTTAAACATCTGTAAATAAATATAAACTGTTAATATGGCTTAATAGGCACACAAGTATGAGTTAGAAAATAAAAGCAGAAAAAGGCGAAATTGATGCACAGAATATATAATTAAAGAATGCATAATAAATACAAATAAACATCTGATACTAATGTATGTAAATAACATATTAATAAGCGTATAATAAATATGAACACACGAATGAAGATTAAAAAGTACTGTGACGTTTTATTTAGACTTCTGTAATAACTCCATGTGTATGATATAGAATTATTTAAAAAAAAAAAATCACCCCATGTGTGCTGACACAGCTCTCATAAACACTAACAAGTGTGTGTGTGTGTGTGTGTGTGTGTGTCTCTACCTTGCCGTCCGTTCTGCATAGTGACGTACAGCGGCTGTGTGAGTCTCGTCTGTAGGTGACCCTGCTGATCTGTTACTATGGTAACCACCCTCTGTCCGGTCTCACTCATTACCTGTTGGTCCAAAGCGCTAACGGCGACCGCGTCCTCGCTGTTACCTGCACACACCCGCACACAGATAAAGACAGGGCTCAATGTTATTTCTTTTAATCAAAACACTAAACGCTGCTCTGTCATTAGGGTAGTTGTAGCTGTGGTCATCACGCCTGCGTCTGAGTTTGACGCGGGTTCGGTTCCCACAGCAGGTTTAAATACGGTACCTGTGTTGGATTTGACGAGGTCAGCGAAGTTAATTACTCCTCCCTGAATGATGAACTGTGGAGCGATGGACGACTCTGCATTCCTGTTCACCTGCTTCTGCATCCCGTCCTACACACACACACAAATTAGAGAACAGATGATATGATACGTTTAAGAGAGTGAGTGTAAGAGACAGAAGGACAGGATATGACATCAGACCTGCAAGAGGTTAGCGAGCTCTGGGTGCTGGATGTCGAGCGCGATGTCGAAGGGCGATTTGTCGAACTTGCTGAGCGCGTGCACGTCGGCTCCGTGTTTGATAAGAAGCTGAGCGACGTCGTGGTGCCCGTGCTGAGTGGCCCAGTGCAGCGCCGTCATCTTCAGCATGTCTTTAGCGTTCACATCCGCTCCATTCTGAACACACACACACACACCTTTAATTAGGAGAACAATGCTGGCTTAAAGGAAGAGACTCATCTTTAAGCCAGGGGGAAAGGGGGACTGGGAGAGCACCGAGCGGGTGAAGAGCGTCTCACCCTGATCAGTAAGTCGACGATGAGCTCGTGTCCCTCGGTGGCAGCCATGTGCAGCGGGGTCCTGTCCACTTTGGTGCGAGCGTCCTTACAGATGCCAGCTCTCAGCAGCACCTCGGCGGTGGAGCGATGACCGTACTGCGCCGCCAAGTGCAGCGGCGACGCCCCCAACTGTACAGCACAGACACACACACACCATGAGAAAATCAAATGTTCATCGATTAATGGGGGGCAAAACACAACAACACTAAAGAGATTTGCTGAAAGATATTTTAGAAACCTCCAGATTCATCTGATCCAATTTATACCAAACATCATGAAGCACTGTGACCTGTGATGTGTGTGTGTATTTATCTATGTGTGTCTATTTATTTATGTATGTTTATTTATATTCATTTGTGTGTGTGTGTTTATGTGCTTATATACTGTATGTGTGTTTATTTATATACTTGTGTGTATATCTGTGTGTTTATTTATTTATATATGTGTGTTTGATTATATACGTGTGTGTTATATGTGTTTATTTATATGGTTTTTTTTTTTTGTGTGTGTGTGTGTGTGTGTGTGTGTGTGTGTGTGTGTGTGTATTTACCCAGTCTGTGGTGAAGGGGGCGCCGTTGGTCATCAGCTTCCTCACTTCTTCATCCTCACCGTTACGCGCAGCCTCTAAAAGCCGCTTCCCCAAATCCACCAGAGACATCTGCAACAACTGTCAACATATAAACAAACAGAGTCACACACACACACACTAATATCTCATTGATGCACACTGCTGCTAAGTCCTGCACTCTGATTGGTCAGAAGCTTTTGATTATTGCTATTAGTGCAGAATTATATTAAGACACTCGCTATGATGAGATATTGTTTCCATAGTAACAGCGCATGCTCAACACACACATACACCTCAGTGTAAGGAGGAAAAGGGTAAAGCTCTTCAGTTATGTTTCTGATAATAGTGTAAACGCTCTCATTTCATCAGAAACATAACTAATATAATATATAAATATATCAAAACATTTTAAGACTAGTTTTGTAACACGCCAACAGATGGTCGCACAAGGCTGCACGTCACAGGGAGCTCAGACCCTCATGACCCAGTCTTGTGTACACTGGGAGTGGTGCAAGCGGTGCTATTCTGATATTCATGTGTTACAACTATTTCATCAGGAACAGCAGTGAGATGCTGCAATGAGTCATTCAAGGTGTTTTGAGTGCCAAGCGGAAGAACATCACTGGAAGACGAGAAATCAGGAAGACCCTCAACGAGTTTAAAAATGTCAAGACTATTTGCCAATTTGTGCATGAGGATTCTCAGAGAACAATCCACAACACTGCTGCCATTGTTCAAGTGTCAAACAGAACAGCGCAAACGATCCTAACGTAGGATTTGAACCCAGAAGCAGAAGGAATATCACGTCCAAGTCTGCTAAGGACTCCATCGGCGCGCCGTGAATGACCCGTCCATGATTACCGGTGACAAAAATTCCTAGACGAAGCAAAAGCCTTCATCTCCACAACCAAAAGATGTAAGGCAAGTCTGCAGCTCGCCTGACTGCATGCTCATCGTCTTTTTCAACATCTGCGGCATTGTGAATCGAGAATTCATCCCCAGGGGCCAGAGCGTCAATACGGAATTCTACTGTCGTCAGGTTATAAAGCATCTGAGGGAGGACGCACAATGAAAGCAACTGGATCTGTGACGCGCAAATCTTAAAACTTTTTGATGTCGTCTCCCTGGCAAAATTTGGAAAATATTATGCAGTTTTCAGAAAACAGAAGCAATCATCTAGAAACCATATTCTACAGTACATCTTATTTATTTTTCAAGCTCTGATGAAGACACGGAAAACAAGCGGTTTTCGGCCACGACTGCCAGGAACACTTTTTCGAAAAACCCAAGAGCAACTTCGAGCTGGAGTCCAGGCCTGCCTGCAGTAAAGCGCTGTGGCTGCTTTGAGACACACCGTGAGGAGGAACCTAAACAAGCACAGGCTACATGGTCGGGAATAAAGCAATTACTATGCCACAAAACAGAGGCCTTACATCACAATAAACAGCACCTAGACGGTCCTCAGGTCATTCAGACCAAAGCTGAACTTTCTGGATCTAACCATAAGCACTGTGTTACCCCTAACGGCCTCCTGGCCTTCACATCATCAGTCGCTCTTTGGAGATCTCAAATGTCTGCCTTATGCAGGACAACCTGGGAATGTTACACCACCTGGAGGCTTTATACTGAGACAGTAAAGGCCCTCATCATCATCATTATCATCATCATCAACAACAACATCAACAGACTGCAGGATCTCACTGGTGCTAAAGGGGGCCACACAGGATTAAGAACTGCGGATGGGGCACAAACATTTGATGAGAAGAAATTATTGTTTTGTTTGGCTCTGAATATTTTTACATCAAATTGTGAGAATAAAACTTTCTTTAAAATGATTTAATTAAATAACTATAAAAAATTGTTTTTTTAAAGTTTATTAAAAATAAAGTCAAATTGATGCACGGCTAAACTTTTAGAAACAAACAGACTATAAGTCTATGGATATTAGATTTATTTTTTTGTATAAATACTTATTTTTATTTTAATCTAACTTTTTACTAGTGTGCTTACTAAGGTTTATGTATTAATGATAAACTCGTGTATTATTTATTTTTAATTCATTCATGAATTCACTTTAAATCTACATGAATCTCATTCATAATTAATTACAGATTTAAGTTTGGAGAGAAACAAATTCAAAACTGAGACTCAAAACAAACAAACATTAATATATAATTTATAAAGCATTTATATCTAAACTACACATCAAACAACACTAACATTCATAAATATTTATATATTGTGACGTCAAGGTAATAAATTAAATTAAAACGCGATATTATTTACACGGTGTAATAAAATCCTGTGAGTAAAAGTTCATGTTATTAAACTAATAAACACACAGAGAACACCCTGCGCTGCAGGACAAAAACATACCATCCCTAATCATACATTTATAGGAGATTAATATGTATTTATGAGATTAATAATGCAAATAAAGTACAGGTTTAAAGTGCAGCGCGAACGGAAAACTAGCCCAGGCAGCGCGCGCAGTTAGCATGGCTAGCACGCTAATCACCTAATGTTAGCCCAAATACCTGTTCGCGCGTAAACCTTCAGACCAAATAAACACCAACGCTCTGACATTGTAAATAAGTATTAACGTACAATATAAACTTACAAACCTTCTCGCGTTCACGCACACGCTTTTTCACTTTATCTCAACTTTTGGTCCACTTTTAGCTAGTCTTTCCCCCCACAAACACTTTCTCAAGCCGTATCCCAAATCCCACAGTATCTAAGATAAAATGCACTAAGTAGGGCGGATAAATAACTAACACACAGTCGCGGTAGGGCGCTTATATAGGGAACAAGAAAACATTCAACACCCAGCCGCTCGGTGGCGCTGATTGGCTACAACTACTTCTTCTTTCTCTTCACCCTTAGCGTTTTAATTTGTGATAGTTAAAATTTAAAACGTTTTGCGGTTACAGTTGTATTAGTTTGTTATTAGCTCATTGTTAGTGTTTTATTCGTGATTCCATTTTAATTATATATATTCCGTCTCCGGAAATTAAAATTATCTGTGTTTAAAATGATCACGAAAAATACATTAAAGAAGAAATATATATTTTAAAAAAAAGTTTTCTGGCGAAGTAGACACCGCCACCTGTCGGTCTGGGGAAAAACTGATCCGCACATTTATATAAATAAAAGAAAGGATTTGTCGGTACAATGGTCAGAAGTCGCTTATTCAGTGATATATTTACGTTTCATACATTGGAGGACCCAAAACTAGTTTTAGAAAAAAAATTGTCTGCATATATACCTTTTTTTTTTTTTTTTTTACATTTTAACACTGACTGGGCATTCATGGCCACTTTGGACACATTCATGCACACTTGCATGGACCACTGCACAAATCACTTCAATAAGTCACTTTAAGAAGTCACTTTTTATGCCTATTTGCACACCCCAACCATTTCTACAATTCTAAATTTCTGTTTTTGACAAATTTCTATTCTCTTCTTCTATATTTTATAGAAATATAGAAGAAGAAAATAGAATTTGCTATATTAATATTTAGTTATTTGTAAAGTATATTTTACTTTGTACAGTATAGTTTACTAGTAAATTTTATTTTCTAATGTATTTCTTTTATTCATATTTATTTCTTATGCATAAGCTTTTATTTGTTTAAGGTCACTGGCAGTCGTATAAGCATTTCACTCTATGTGACAAATAAAATTTGAATTTGATATTTCCAACCAGATTTAGTCACAGCATCAGGCAAAACTGTCTGAACAGAATTTAAGGAAACTTCTGCAATTCTTAGGTATTTGCCTGAAGTTAAACCTGCGCCATAAATGAAATCAAAATGTTGACTAAAGGTGAAGGTTTAAGCAGTTATGTGGCAGATTAGAAACCGCATGTTTTCACAGCATACTGCGCAGGTGTCATACTGTGGGTGCGTCTTTAGTCAACGCTAGACAGAATTCAATAACACTTTGCAGTATTGTAGATATCTAGATTAGATCTCTGCCTGAAGATTATAAGTGAACTCTAAATGTTGAGTAAAAGTGGTGTTGTGAATAGTTACATGCTGGATTTAATAATATATTTAAAACCAAGCTACTAAAAAGATACTTGCTCAATGCAAATAAACAGGTGCACCAATAAATATTTATCAGAATAATTTAAAATGAATATTTTTACTGGGATTAGCTAATATTTTCACGGCTGAAATGCATAAATGCTTTTATACAATAGCTGCTTAATATTATAATACTTAAATGCTTTTTTCTAAAATGACTAAATAAAATTCACTATCCCTCTTAATTAAGACATCATATTGTATAATATTTTAAATATAAATCATTATAATAAATATGCTGGTAAATATCTGATGACAATGTACATTTCCATTTGCACCACTATAACAATATACATTTTCACAACATCCAGTTTGTCCTCTATATATAATTCCGACGTTACAGAATATAAATTAATTTATTAATGTAAAAAATGCCAGTAATAACTACAGTATTATAAAGTGAATATGGCTGGTGTTTAATGTGATGATAAAATACACAAACAGTGGTCATTGAGAAAACACTTCTGTCCTTTATTCACATTTCACTTGGCCATGTTTAATAAAAGGCATTATAAATCGTCACACAGGACTGGAACACTGAGAATCAGAATAATACAATTTACAGCTGATGCAAACGCAGCCACTTTGTGTGTGAGTGATCTGCGGGATGCATGCTCATGAGCTGCTGCTCTTTTACACTTCCATATCCATGAAAAATTTTATTTTGCTTTCTTTACTTTTACTTTAACACTTGAGACTCCAGTCTGCATTAGGACAGAAAACACATGAAAAGAAGATAAATTGATTAAGCATAATCAGTAGGCGTGCAGTGTCAGGGGAGAAGCTGTAAGTGTGGGGGTGGAGCTGTGGTGCCAGACATGGGGAAGGGGGTGGGCTTGTAGCCATGTGAGGGAACAGTTTCACAGCAATAGCAGATTTAAATCCAGCATGTCGATGCTGGCGATCGGCTCCTTCCAGTAGTTGAAGGTGGAGAATTCGGACAGCCCCAGGTCATTGTCGCCTTCATCAAGTTTAGGGAAACTCTTTCCCTTTTTCCCGTCTTTGGATTTCGGCTCGGCAAGTCCCAGGTCCTCGAGCTCGGACAGATCGAGGGTGGCGATGGGCTGCCTCCAGAACAGGAACGAGTCGAACTGGTTGCTTGTGATGTCCAACATTTTAATCTGTGTGGTAACAACAAAATCAAGATTTTACATGACACTTTTGTTAGAAATTAAGGACATGTTTATTGTGATGGACATCAGATCTTTTCTTGCAGTAACACATACCAACATCATTTTTACCTCCCTCTACAACCTAGTTAAGAAAGTAATTTGTGTAAATGTAAGCTATAATTAAAATGTTGTTTGTTTGTTTTTTAGATATAGTTTTTGTGATAGGTGCGGCCTGAATGGGTGTGGCGTATAGGGCAGAGTGTTTGTGATTATAATCATGCCAAAATTAAAACCTTTATATTAAGAAATTATACATTCATTTATTATACTGCAATATATTCTTTTTTTTTTTAGAAGGGGACAAAGTGCAAACACTTGAATGTGAATATCTAACAATATATATTTGAAATAATTGTTTATTACATTTATCTAATATAAAGAATTAGGGTTTATTAGAATTTTAGGTTAAAATTAATCTCTTCAAGATCTGGCAACCCTGTACATCACCATAAACAGCTCCTTCCAAAAATAATATTCATATAAATATATTTTAAACATATACAATCCTAAATATTACATTAAAAATAAACGTAACATAATATTTATATAATTGATTGTTTATGGTTTGCACTCTGTAAAAGTTCAAAGTAATTTCCATACAAAGAAAATCTAGGGTTCTGTAAATTGATGGATTTTGCTGTGTAATGCAGCTCTGGGTTGCCAGATTGAGTTCGAAACACTACCTGGTAATGTAACTCTATATCAGGCTTGACGACAAAGTCTAAAATAGTGTTTAAAATTTAATTGTATTTATAATTATTCAAAGTGCAGGAAATAATTTGTTGTAATTAAATCAGTGTTTACAGTGAAGCAGTTACCGCCAATCTGGCAACCCCACATCACTAATTGCGTTTATTATAAGCAGTCCTTATATTTGATCATAAAACCAATGTTTTAAACCTATATTAATATGTTAAAAACATATTAAATGTATAAATGTGTGTGTTTGGAGAAATATTTGCCGCAGATATTTAAAGATGTCGAGCCTTGTGACAGACTAAATATAACCACATTTCTCAGACATATTTATATCCAACTGAAAATACTCATCATATCACATCATACAGACATCTTTAAAAAATATATATATAAATATGTCTGTATTAGAAAGACGCAAAGCTATTACGGATATATTATATATATAATAATTTACACGACGTCTTCACAGAAACATCAGCGCGCGCAGGAATAACAAAGGCTCAATATGAAAGAATTTATAGTGTAATGATGAATACTATGCAAAAATAAAAGTATTTTTACCTTTATCTGTGATCTCGAAGCTTTTTTATTCCGCTCTCGGTGATGAATGTGTGTATTATAAGGCGTGCGCGCGCTGCTGCTGTCTCCGGCCGGCTCCAGTCCACGCCCTGTCACACAGACTCCCCCTCCCCCTTTGCCCCCCTTTATATCAGTCGCATACTCGCGCACTACGCAGCGCGTGAGAGTTCTACGTCATCATAAAGGCTGTGAGGCGGCTCGCGACCCTCCCATACTGTTTAGTGCACAAGTACGCGGGCTCTGGCGTAACCATGGCGAGGCGCGAGCCTGCCTGCTGCTGAGGCGAGGGAAACACATCCCGATGGATAGAATTGTCTCCGTCAGATACTGTTTCCACTCTGATTTCTTATGGTTCCGAACCGGGGTTGTTTCCGAGTAATGTATCAGACTGTTACTGCGGCTCTCTGAGTTTCATCATTATAACACTAAGTATGTTCATATGTTCGCGTTCTAAATAAGTAGTAGTAGCTCTAACTGTAAGAGCTGTAAGAGCTCTATACTGTAATATGTTGATTATAGCAGCAGAAACACATCCTGGTGGCTGGAGTTCATGCTACCAGATCATGCTCACAGCTGTCAAAATAGCACCATTGTGAATCAGCCGAGGTTCATTCATCATTCCAAATGTTTGTTATAGCAAGGGAAACTTATCCCGATAAATAGAAGTGTCTTTGTCTCGGTCAGATACTGTTTGTTGTACAGTATATTCAGTATAGCAATAGAAGCACATCTGGAATTGTCACTGTAGCTAATAGGGACCTCAAGACATTAATAATAATAATAATAATTTAAGATCATTTACATTTAATGCCATGATATCAACCCACTAGGTTATAAAATGAAATATATCCAAATAAACCCAAAGTGAGTACAAAAAAGAATCAGCACTGGTACTGATCCGATTTTTTTTTTTTTTTTTTTTTATAAATTTAGTCCTGTCCAATTCTTTTTTTCCCCGATTTTCTCCCCAATCTAGTCGTGGCCAATTACTCCCCGTCACTAGGGGGCTCCCACACACATCAAGGCTACTACAACCACTCAGTCGGGAGGACGAAAGCTATCCCGTGTTTCCTCCGAACCACGTGACGCGAGCCGACCGCATCTTTTCGAACTGCTCGCTCACGCACCGTTAGGGGCGGAGTAACACACTCGGAGGAAAGCACTAGCCGCTCCTTCCGTGTGCGCGAGCTCACAGACGCCCCTGATTGGCTGTAGCGCCGTGACTAATGTGGGAGCGCAAGTACCTCTCATCCCTCCCCCCCTGAAAGAGCTCGGCCAATCAGCTCTCTCTGTGCCTCCGGCTGTGAGAGGAAAACAGCATCACCCGGGGTTCGAACCAGCGACCTCCGGATGATAGGGCGAGCGCTTTACCACTGCGCCACTCGGAGGCCATGATCCGATTTTTTTATTATAAAATATAAAATTTCCTATTAAAAGGTAACAAATAAAATTAGCATTAATAATTCATGGTTTGTGTATAGAGTGATTAAAAAACAAAACAATAAAATGCATGATATAATGAATTTCGTTCCCAGGGCGCGTGAAATTTTCCGTCTCTTCCACTCCAGGGATGTCAATTTTGGTCCTTACCACGCTCCGTAGTAGCTCAGTGGTACGCGCTTAACCGCTGGACGGGGAGCCTTGCTCTGAATGCGCGCTCCCGGTGCCGTTTTCACGGGGGTGGGGCTAAGAAAGCGCATATCGATGGGAGAACTTAACACACTTAAATGAAGAAGCAGTATTCCCACACTCACTGTAGATCATGTACGAGGGCCTTCAGGTTAAACCAGGACTTATGACCATGCAGAATAACAGAACATATTCTGTAAGTAAATACTCTATACAATCCCCTGCTGCACTAATGCGCTTATCCCAACGTTTCACTAGTGCTTATATACCATCAAGGTAGAAAGTTTCCTTAGAACATCAGAGCCATGATCAAACTGCCTGTTTTAAGTCTGAAACACTGGCCTTCCAGGAACTCCTTTAATTGGCGACACATGTAGAAATTGCTTGGAGTGAGGTCAGGACTTTATGAGGAATGTGGCAGTAACTCTCAGCCGAGTTCCTGTAATGTGCAAGTGGTGCTGTTGAATGATTGTGCGTACCGTTCCCACACAGATGCATCGCTTTCACAAGTTGGCAACAAGTTATCTGGGGCCTCGTGTACAAAGACTTGCGTTGAATTCATCACTAAAACATTGCGTACGAACAAAGCTGTAAATGTGCGTACGCAGTAAAAAAAAATCTGATGTATGAAACACTGCGTATGCGGAATCCCACGCATATTCTCTTTGTACATCCGAATTAACGTGAAATTGAGTGCACGTGCACGAGCGCAAAACCCCTCCCTGCCTCCTCCCCCGTATAAATATGGTAATGACTCCACTTTGGCAAAACCAAACGAAAAAGCAATGGCAAAAGCAAGCAAAAAGAGAAACTTCACAGAATGTGATTTGGAGGTGCTCCTATCGGAGGTAGACCGGAGAAAAACTGTGTTATTTGCAAGTTTGTCCTCCGGAATTAATAACAAAAAAAAAAAAAAACTTTGCTGGAATAATATCTATAAACACATCACTCACCAAGAAGCCACCCATCACGCACCCTGCCACTTTGGAGCCTCATCCCACCTGTTTGTGAGGATGAATGAATCATGGGTTGTCCCAGGCCACCTTGCCACAATATTTGTTAGGCGCATTTGAGCATCACATATTACTTGCACATTTATTAACTGGAAATGTTTCCGATTCGCATATGCAAATTCGTCTTCAGATGGCGCCTTTATAGCAATGTGCGTGCAGTCGATCGCTCCGATTACATTAGGAAAACCGGCGATTGCTGCAAATTGCGCTTTAATCTTTGGCTGGTCAACCGCATGGTATGGAAACCTTATATACCTGCTAGACATGCGGATGATCCCGTCCCATACAACTTGCATTGCACAGCTCAAAGACGACTGGCTTAACCCAGAGCGGTCTGCCAGTTCCCTTTAGAAAGAACCAGTTGCCAGGAAACCAAGCGTTGTCAGCACCTGTAAGGGAACGGGTAATGCGTGGCTCCTCGCTGTCTCTCCTTCCAAATTTGGACCCAACTCAGCACAGAGCTCCAAGAGGATAGTTCTTGGAAATCTGAAACGACTAATAAGCCAGTCATCATCGTGGGCCAGAAAATCACTGTGATCCCTAAAAACGCGTTCCCTTCGGATTCACAACACAATACAATACAGCACTAATATCATCTCTTTTACATTGTACATGCCAACAGTGGGCATTCATGGACAGTATGGACACATTCATGCACAATTTTTGCACTATATACTTATACTTTCATTATGGACCACTGCACAAATCACTTTAATAATAAGACACTTTAAGAAGTCAGTCACTTTATGCATATTTGCACACCTCAGCCATTTTTTTAATTACTTATGGACAAATTTCTATTTTCTTCTTTCATATTTCTATATTATATATATTTTGTTCTTATTTGTACAGTATATTTTTATTCTTATTTTATTTTAGGTAGCACAGTATATTTTTACTTTTACTAGTTAATTTCATTTTTCTGCAATATTTCTTTTACTGCAATATGTCTTTATTTTTACTTGTACAGTATATTTTACCAGTTAACTTTATTTTCTACTACCTTTTATTTATATTTATTCTTATGTTTAAGTTTTTATTTTAAGGTCACTGGTAGTCGAAAAAGCATTTCACTGTCATGTGTATGACTGTGTATGTGACAAATAAAATTTGAATTTGGCCACTGACAATGTCCTCTAATAAGGCCAGCACTGCCATTGCCATAGACTAAGGGTTGTATACATTTGCAAATGCTTTTAAATGTTCAAATAATTGGAAGAAAAATAGTGTCAATAACCCATTTTATCAATTATAAATTAATAGCAATGTTTTTCATGTGTTGGTGCGATACTTTGTAGTGTGCATTTTAACATAATTGCCTCTAGGAGTCACCAACGGAAATAAAACAAACACACACAAGATATACACCAGGGGTCGGCAATTAAGTTTGGCCTCGGGCCAGATTTTTTCCAAGCCATTACATGGCGGGCCACAACCAAAACATTGGCTAATTTATTGAATTAATAGGGGAGGATGAATGGTAGGCGCTCGTAAAATGACAGAACCGAGATCCGAGATAAACTGACACATCTAAGATGAGATCATCGTGCTAATTACGATCCGGCTAGGTTGGTTCTTCGAGCACACCTGTTGTTGATGATTAGTATGGCTGGATTGAGTTGTCTACTCACTGATCACAAGCCCTGCGATTGGTGGACGAAATGGAAAAAGAGCGGCTCTATTTTTTTTTGTAACACGTGTTATGCGCAGAAATGCCCCCCTGCCATGGATTGCCCCCCCACATAATCGCTATTAAATATTATATTAGAACATAAATTTATAGGTTAATGCTTTACAAATTACATGAGACAATAAAATAAGCAATATGAAAATAAATATGTTGTATATGGAAAAATAGAAATATTAATATTTTTGAAATACATGTATACTTTTATATTGTTTGTTATAAAATTAGTTTCGTTTATATAATTTATCATTATAAAATATTTATTTTTATTATATATAATTATTTATTTGCATATTCATGACAAACCCCTGAAAAATAAATGTGCAAGATGCAAGGATATATGCAAGATCCTTTTCTTTTCCCACGTGAATCAGTCCATGTCAGTTATGCTCTTTAACCAATCAGATGTGACCTCGCCATTTCAACCAATCATAACCCACCAGGAGCGCAGGCTAAATCCTGTTTACATGAAATAAACCTGCTCCCGAGCAGGTTTAAGCTTACGGATATGTTGCTATGACAGCAAATGCGAGAAGCGCATCGAAGAACGAAACAATCCAAGATCAGGACAAATTCACAACAATCAAATCCAGCTAACTGAGTTAGAGACAGACGAAGAACGGACCCCTGGGTGCTCGCAAAGCACAACAAGACGTCATGTGTTTTTGCATGTTGAGCGTTCGCTCTGCACCTCGCTGATGCGCTTATTCACCCTCGTATCCAGATATAACAAATAAGAATTTAGATAGATTGAAATATTTCTGTTCTGAAAAATGAGGTTTCCAAACAAAGAGCTTTTTTGAGACTGTCAGTCCGATTTAAAAAAATATATAATTAATTTATTTTCATTCTCTAGTTTAAACAATCTCACGGGCCAGATGTTTTTGCTTGCGGGCCACATGTGGCCCGGGGGCCGCTAATTGCCGACCTATGATATACACGTACGCCAGACATGAAGTTGGTGAGGAAGAACGCACATTCTCACAATAATTTCACTGTTAGTAAACAGACCGTGAGCGTGAAAACTGGCGTAAGCAAAGTTTTTGTGCGTACGCAGCGTTGATACATGAGGCCCCTGTTGATTTTTAAGGATTGAGTGTTCCACTCACGGCCTTCTTTTAAAAACATTTACACCGTTCCAAAGTTTTACTGCAGCTATTAGTCTCCTCACCATACTGTTTTAAATGTAGGGCTGTAGCTATCAAATATTTTAGTAATCGAGTATTCTATCAAAAATGTAATAGATTAATTGAGTAATCGGATAAAATTTACTTTTGCTAAATTAAACAGTAATGTAAAATATATAAGAGAATCAAAGATTATTATTTTTTTTTAGAAAAATTTACTTTTATTTTTTTAACTGCATACAGCATTTTATTTAAAAATAAACATTTGTCATTATTTACAATACAAGGAATAGATCATATACCTCTACAGTATGTCACCTATGCGGCTTGACTCGCAGTGAGATGTGCACCGTGAGCCGCCGCGACGTTCCGCAAAATTCTACAAGGTCCACCAAAAAAATTTAACATATTTAAACATGTTCTTAAGGCGGCTTAAACGTTTAATTTTTCACGCGGAAAGATGGAAACGTAATCGCAGCGCCAAAACTCGTGGTGAATTATGATGCACGGTACTTCCGGCCACCGCGTGAAACCGCGTAGGTGAGATTAGGGGTATTAAAGTTGACTGAGATGAATTGAGTGCATTACAGTACCATACAGTACATTCTTTTTTTAAAGCCTTTTCTCGGATGCAAAAACAAAAAAAAAGGTATTTCAAATGACTTTACGGATAAAATAAAACTAAGGCAAACATTAAAATAAATAATTATACAAAACCACTAAGGTGTACTAAATTGAACTAAACTTACAGAACTAAAAGTTTCCAAATCTACAGCTCAGGCATAACATATAAGCCTTTACTGACAATTTCTGTCGTTTTCTCTTGATGGTTTCTTTATCTTTTGGCTCACTGACATTTTTATCGCTCCCTTCCATTTTGCAGCCCGCAACAGAATGCTCCATCAAATCAATACACAGCTAACTGTTTGCGTCTGTTTTATTGCTGAACACCAATGCAGCATGTCAGGAGTGTGCAAAGGACTGACATAAAACGGATATTATCCATTTACACATGACTTGTCTGAATGTAATGTTTCAAAATATTAGCACAGAAATTACAGAGTATACGGAGCCAGTTTGGTGACATTGGGGGCATATTTTGTGTGTGGGGGGGATAAATGTTTTTTTTTTTTTTTTTTTTTTGTATTAAATTTACAAATTTACAGTCACAAACGAAATGTAAATTTGTCTGTGGTTTACAAGAGGGCAAATGCTATGAGGTTATTAAATCATGACCACAACGTAGTATCTCATTCCAATGTTTTAGTAGGCCATGGCCACGGAATCTTTTTTCCCCTAATTTCACCAGAGAGGCTCCGTAAGATTGTGCGTTTCTCTCATGAACCTGGTTTTCTTTTTCAAAGCAGTATGTCCAGCATGGTGTCTAATCAGCAACGAGCGTGAAAGAAAAATAAAAGCACGACGTGTGCTCGACTCCTCGGGAATCGATTCATCTTGCCTGCCTGTTCGATTCGCTCCTGCGCTTGTGACTGTCTGACTCCCACAATCCTTTTCGGCGCTCAAATAGTTGCCAGTCATTGTGTCCGCGCTCGCGGCCCTGGTGTCTGAGCGGATTTAGAGTGTTTAAAAAGACTTGTGTATTGCGGTTTATAACGCGGCAGAGTAAGGATGAAAGAAACGACGAAAAGACGCGAGAAGGCGAAGGAGAGTAAAGCGGAGAAGCAGAAGGAGAGCCCGCAGCAGGGCGCCGAGGCGCAGGATGTGGAGATGCCGGAGGAGGAAAGCGCTGCCGCGGCCAGGCCGGCCAAAGAGCAGGATTCCATCACCCTGGAAGGTTTTAATCACACACGCTCCTTCTGTTACACACATCACCGTTCACCAGGGCAGAGTCAAGTAAATGACTTTATTCTCAGAACGTGATTTTTGAACAATACGTTAGCTTAGCTTGAGTTAGCTTATCACAGCTAGCTAGTGGCTTTGAATGAGCTGGTCATGCTAACGTCTACGATGGTTAACCTGAACTGCTCGTTTGTTTTTATTTTTATTATAATCATGTATTGGAAAAAAGGATGCACGCATCGTCTTGGTGACGTCACGCCCTATCGTAAACATTAAACAACTAGAAGCAGTAAGAACCGGACGATTCGATATAAACACTGTCACACCGCGGCATGTCACGTGACCCGGTATACTACTCCTGTAAGATTACTGCTAAATCTCTATCAGCAGTGCTGTAGTTGTTTATATATATATATATATAAAACCACAACTCTGTGTGCAAAACTATATATTTACATAGGGATATAAAAGCAAATCGCATATTTATCACTTATTGTTGCAGTGACTTCTAAATTGTTGTTGTTTATATCTAAGAATGAACTGGGAGTGAATGAATATCCCAGGTAATAACATGGTCGACTTGTCGTATCAATTTGTTTTATTTTACTTTTTATTAAAGTCAACCACTATAAATTACCTAATAAGATATTATCACAATACCTTGGTGGCGATTCGATCTGTGTTGCAATTCTTTAAGTATCACGAATTTACAAATATCCCAGTTTGATATTTTTTCATATTTTGTCATGATTCTAAACAATATCGCTCCGTTCAGTGTGCTTCCTGTCAAAGTGGGAATTGTTTAAAGCACCATTTGAAGGACCATAGAGGAAACACCTCAAATGCAAAAGAATAAACATTTCAAATTTATAAAAAAAAAGAAAAGAAAGCAGATTTTGGCTTCAGTGTGGCGAAGCATGGTAGCCAGCGGAATGGGCCGTATTGCCTCCAGCACAAAAGTGATCTCCTACATACAACGAACAGCAAACACATAGGATGTTTAATGCAATATTTATATTTATTTGGTATTTCTATTAAGTTCTCATTTCAGAGGACCAGTCTACTATTGCTCCTCTCGATCTACCCATAGGTGAAGAATAAGACCAAGTAAAAACATTAAGAACTAAACACACTTAGGTGAACAAACATGGCACTGTTAGTCAGAGCACATAGAGAAACTGTGTTTCTCTGCAGAGCATGCACGACCGTCAGTATGAACTTCTTAAATACGATTAATTTTGGATTTAAGTCATTTTTTATTATTTTCTTTTACTTCATTACGATTTAAATTTGCATGTGCCTGAACCTGAAGTGTTTACACTAAACTGGACATTTAGTTTAATAATTTGTGAATTTATACAAAGTGTGAAAATAAAAATAAATCACATGAAGGACCTCCAAGTACAAGACCTCTGTAGTGATATGTGAACATGATGTTCTGAGCTCTAGCCTTAGTGATGTGCTGCCTGTTTATTTAGCCTAGTTTGCTTGCACGCAGAGTTTGAAAACACCTTTCAAATATATTATATATTTGTGACAATTTTCGTACTAATTCTTTTTTTACATTCTAAAAAATATATAAAATTAACAATATATTAAAAATTGAAGGTAGACGTAAATATAATTAAACACAACAAATTTAAATGATGCCTAACCCAACTACAATAAGTAATAAAAGTATTGCAAGTTCTAGATAATTGGTATTCTTTGTATGCTACAAACCAGCTTTAAATTTCAGCAATTTTTTGCAGATATATGACCATATTTGCCTCATCTGGCAAAAGGATAAGGCAAAACCGAGGAAAAATATTTCCAGGATCAGGCATTTAAATGCCACCAAAGTGAGGCATTGAAATCTGTGTTCTAATTTGGTTCTAGACAGTTATATAGGTCTTTAAATTAATGTTCAGTTCCTCTCTAATTTGTTAGCAAATGCATCCTTTACCATGTGTCTCTCTCTCGATGCTGTTTCTTCCTTAAGTCACTCGCACGTGTTTGAAGTTTGCGTGATTGATGTCTCCGATTCTCCTGCAGATATTAAGGAGCATGTGAAGCAGATTGAGAAGGCCGTGTCGGGTAAGGAGCCACGCTTTGTCCTGAGAGCGCTGAGAGCTCTTCCGTCCACTAGCCGCAGACTCAACCCCAATGTCCTCCACAAGGCAATCTCCGGCTTTTACACCTCCAATGCTGCAGGAAAGGAGTTTCTGCTCGGCTTCCTCGAGGAGGTATCACTCATACATCTCACACACACACAACTGATACAGTATGTTCAGGTGTTCAGTAGTGCAAAGTGATTGTAAACACAGATCTGCTCTTAGATCATCACTGTAGGATGTGTGTGTAAATGTGTTTGTTTAATCTGAGTGTGTATCCCCAGCCCATGGACACAGAGGGAGATGTTCAGTTTAGGCCTCGTACTGGTAAAGCAGCAGCAGCTCCTCTCATCCCTGAAGTGGAGGCGTATCTCCAGCTCCTGCTGCTCGTCTACCTAATCAACAAAGAGCGCTACACTGAGGTAAAGGAGGAGGGCTGTGTGTGAATGAGCACAAATAGGTTTTTAGTTATGTGTAATAAAAACCAATCAACCTTACTAAGGACTAAATATGTTTGCTAATTCTAATTTATTGTATAAGACACCTAACTGGCTTTAATTTTGACATGCTAACATGCTGACAGGCTGCACGTTGCTACACCTGTCTTTTCCAAAGACTGTATGTGTTCTAATAAAACCAGGATTTCTGTACTTCTCTCTGTCGTTCTTTAAAACACATGGTAATGTTAAGTTTTCACATCACACACATAAAATGTGAGGTTTGTGAGGAGATATTCATCTGAGATTATAAGATGGAGAAGTCACGCGAATATCTGTGGTTAGCAGCACCACACTATAGCTTCATTCTGACAGTATTACACACCGAATGTAACGGCCAATTCTCCGATGTATACACAGTAACTATAGAGTGTAGCAGAGATCACATCCTGTGCCACTTACTCCTGAGGAATATATGCTCAGAGAAAGTTAATCAGAGTGACATAGTAGCAAAACCATTTCTCCAGTACACACGTTCAGCTCTAGTCCACCACAACCAAAAGAAAATGGCACTTATGGTAGTATTAAATATTGCAATGTAGCTAAATTAATAACGTTCTCACCTGAATATTGGATGTGTTTAATTTAAATTTCTCTTCTTCTCTCCTACTTTCTCTCTCTGTGTGTTTTAGGCTCAAAAGGTGTCAGATGACCTCCTGCAGAAGATCAGCTCTCAGAACCGCAGGGCTTTGGACCTAGTGGCAGCAAAGTGTTATTATTATTACTGTAGAGTGTACGAGTTCCTCAACCAGCTGGACATAGTGCGCAGGTAATACACGCATATACACACACACACACACACACACACACACACACACCAAACATGACTGAGCAAAACAGGTCACATTGGCAAAGAAATAGCACAGATGCACATGGTCAAGTCAACTTTATTGTCAATTCTGCTACATGTACAGTGCATACGTATAGAGAATCAAAATTACGTTTCTTTCATCCTTGATACAAAGAACACTGAAGGGGGGAAAAAACCCTTAAATAACACAAACTTTGAAAAACAACAGAGGTGAGGTAATTGAGTCACTGTCCTGCAAAAAGGGACAGTTAACAACACAGAATGCAGATATGGAGAGAAACGGAACAGTAAGAATAGTGCAAGTGTACTTATTTTAGTTGATTAAAGTAACAAGTGACATTATAATAAGCAATATAAACCAGTAAAAAAAATGGGGTATAAATACAGTATGAAGAAGGTATTTGGTGGGTAGGGCCACGGGCGATGTTGAGAGCTTTTCGTGTGAGGCGGGTGTTGTAAATGTCCGGGAAGGAGGGGAGAGGGACACCAACGATGTTCTCAGCTGCTCTCGCATTGCAGGCGCCGAACCACACAGTGATGCAGCTGGTCAGGATGCTCTCAATGGTGCCTCTGTAGAAGGTGCGCATGATGGGTGACGGGGCTCCAGTTCTTCTCAGCTTTGGAAGAAAGTAGAGACTCTGTAGTTCTTATTGTTGTTCTCGGTTTTTCTAGGACCAAAAAAATTTTATGCTTGTTTTGAGAGTTTGACATTTTTGCGACATCATTTCCATTTTCTGGTTGTGGTAAAATTTGCACCTTATAAAAGTAATGATGCCTTTTTGTTCTACCTGACATACCCAAAAACCCAATTACACATTGTGTTTGGGCCCCTAACCAAGGCCCTTAACCCTGTTTGCTCTAGGGGCACTGTATTATGGCTGACTCTGCGCTTTAACCCCAGTAACGCTGGGATATGTAAAGAAAGAATTTCATTGCGTAGTAATGTACAAGTGACAAACAAAAGCTTAAATATATTTTTCAATTGAGAATTGAATAAAACTTTAAGTATTTTATGGTTTAAAATTGTTGAATGAGTTAAATACACCAAAGCCTTTGCAGGAAAAGCAAACTGCTTCCATCTTCTGCATATTTTTCCTCCTCGACACTACCTGTTCTTTTTGAGTTTATAAACGGTGGTTGCATTACCGCCACCTAGTGGACTAAAGTGTCGAACAAAATCGGTAGGAGAACAGCTCACCACTTTGTCCTATTCTGTTAGTTCATTAACTCTGAAACAGTCCTGCTGCATTAGAGGAGAAATTAATTTTGTGTGTGTGTGTATATATATATATATATATATATATATATATATATATATATATATTTAAAAAAAAATTCGGTCAGGTTTAGCCACATTTTGTTATATGTGCAGTATGTTTAAATATCAGCCGTTGTGGGCCTCCGAGTGGCGCAGTGGTAAAGTGCTCGCCCGATCATCAGGGGATGGCGTCTGTGAGCTAGCGGCTAGCGCTTTCCTCCGAGTGTGTTACTCCACCCCTAACGGTGCGTGAGCAAGTTCGAAAAGATGCGGTTGGCTGCGTCACGCCGTTTAGAGGAAACACGTGATAGTCTTCAGCCCTCCCGGCTGAATGGTAGTAGTAGCCTTAATAAGGGAGCCCCTTAGTGACAGGGAGGAATTGGCCACGACTAAATTAGGGAGAAAATAAATAAATAAATATTAGCCGTTGGTGTGGGCTCCACCTGTGTGTACAGACTAATTTCAAGTTTAATATGATTGTATTTCTCCAGCTTCCTGCACACACGTCTGAGGACAGCCACGTTACGTCACGACTCGGATGGTCAGGCCACACTGCTGAACCTGCTGCTGAGGAACTACCTGCACTACAACTTATACGACCAGGCCGAGAAGCTCGTCTCTAAATCTGTTTTTCCTGAACTTGCTAACAACAACGAGTGGGCTCGCTACCTCTACTACACCGGTAATCACTTCCTGAACTCCTGCTACACTGCAGTTCCCTTCGCGTCTCTCTGCTACACCACTTATCAGTTCCTGTGTGTGTGTTTTTGTTTTAGGACGGATTAAGGCCATCCAGTTGGAGTACTCTGAAGCCAGGAGAACTCTGACTAACGCACTGCGTAAAGCACCACAGCACACCGCCGTCGGCTTCAAACAGACCGTGAGTGTGTCTCAACTTTTGCAGCAGATGCTTACCTGTACACCATTATACACTCTAACGCCAAAAATATGTGCACCCCTTACCATCACACCCATATGTACTCCATCCTCAAATTGTTAGAAGCACAGTTGTGCAGGTGCAGAAACGTCTTTGGGCT
Organism: Clarias gariepinus; assembly: GCF_024256425.1. Lineage (NCBI taxonomy): Eukaryota > Metazoa > Chordata > Actinopteri > Siluriformes > Clariidae > Clarias > Clarias gariepinus. Next base: position 36,597,768 of record NC_071102.1, read on the forward strand.
GTAGTGTCACAGTTCACTGGAACTTGGAGGAACTAACCGAACCGTTATCCAGCATAATGAGATCCACAAAGCCAGCCTCATAAAGGCACGGTGTGTTTCGTGTTTGTTGGAGTGAAAGAACTCGAGTATCCTGCGTGAACTCATCCCCACTGAAGCATTACTTGTGGGCTGAACTGGAACTTCACCATCCCAACATCTAGTGTACAGCCTTTACAGAAGAGTGGAGCATGCCAGAGCAGCAAAGAGGATATATGGGTCTGATGGTCAGGATGTTAGACTGTTACTTATTTGCATATTCTGGGATAACTCTGTCTTTCTCTCTCAGGTCCATAAGTTGTTGATAGTGGTGGAGTTGTTGCTTGGAGAGATTCCTGACAGACTGCAGTTTCGCCAGCCATCTCTCAAACGCTCTCTCATGCCCTACTTCCTCCTCACTCAGGGTAACTTTCTTCCTTTTTTTTTTTTCCCTTTCTCTTCCAGTTTCTTATTATGTAATAAAATACAGATGTATTTTTTTTCCTAATAAGTATGTGTGTGTGTGTGTGTGTGTGTGTGTGGTTACAGCGGTGAGGACTGGAAACTTGGCCAAATTTAATCAGGTCCTAGATCAGTTTGGAGAGAAGTTTCAGACTGACGGGACGTACACGCTCATCATCCGCCTGAGACACAACGTGATAAAAACCGGTAAGACAGACACCGATTTACAACTTTAGCACCTTAACCTTATGGATTTCATTATGTCTTCCTCTCTTTCTCTGATTATCTCCCTGTCCTACATCTGTTCATCTGCAAGTCATTTTCTTACAAAGTATATCACACCATAGCGTTTTACACAGAGAAATACAAGATAAAGGCACATTATCATGTAGAAATGAGAAATACTTTTAACAATTGCTGTGTACATTTAAACCATTTAGGTGTGACAAAAAAATTAAATTATTCATATTCTTTATATAAAAAAATATAGTTTAGAATGTTAAACACAAACATTGTGTTTAAAAATTCAGAAATAAAACGGCAAATAACATGGCTTTATATGTACTGAGTTTAATCATAAAATTAAATCAATAATTCTGTGTCTGTGTAGGTGTGAGGATGATCAGCTTATCGTATTCACGGATCTCTCTGGCTGATATCGCTCAGAAACTACAGCTCGACAGTCCTGAAGATGCAGAGTTCATTGTGGCAAAGGTCTCACGCACACACACACGCGCACACACACGCAGATGGGTGGACAGGCACGCATGCGCAGGCATAAATAAATCCATGTGTATATAATTATGGTCTTGAGCGGATGGTTGTGGTATAATCAAGTGTTGTTTACTTGCGTGTCTGTGCAGGCGATCCGTGATGGCGTGATTGAGGCGAGTATAAACCATGAGAAGGGTTACGTCCAGTCCAAAGAGACGATGGATATCTACGGCACCAGGGAGCCTCAGCTTGCCTTTCACCAGCGAATCTCCTTCTGCCTGGACATCCACAACATGTCTGTCAAGGTAGGACACCTAGTGGTAGGAAATGGTTAGTAGTAGATTCATTCCAGGCTGATTCATTTCACTTAGGGTGTTTACTTCCGCCCACAGGCTATGAGATTCCCTCCTAAGGCCTACAACAAGGACCTGGAGTCGGCAGAGGTACTGTAACACTATACTTATTAAAACTTCCTGTTATTAGCCGTTGCTGTAGAAACAATACCATAATATAAACCCACACTGTCAGAGCTGCAGAGGAATAATAAACACCTTCTCACCAACCAGATCTGATTAAAAGTGTGTGTGTGTGTGTGTGTGTGTGTGTGTGTGTTTGGGGTTTTTTACAGGAACGCAGAGAGCGGGAGCAACAGGATCTGGAGTTTGCTAAAGAAATGGCCGAGGATGATGATGACAGTTTCCCATAAATTCAAACCTGAAACCTGCTTCTATTCTTCTTATTTTTTTCTTTTTTTATCCTAAAATCTATTACACTCTGTTTGTTTGGCGTGTAGTAACCGCCGGGTCCTGTAGTACACCACGTTTGTGCCTGGATTTAAAGGAAAGAAAAGTCTCCAACACATCCAGCATATTTATAATAATTAAATCAGACGTTTATTCAGTGAGAGCTCTGACCTCCTAATTCATACACACTGGTGTGTGTGTGTGTGTGTGTGTGTGTGTGTGTGTGTGTGTGTTTGTTTATATCAGTCTGTTTGTGAGCTGGTTTATTAGTGAGTTTGTACCAGTGTTCAGGTTATAACCACATTAAGAGAAGAAACGCATGGCATTACCTCATAGAATCGCAAGTTTAATAGAGGTTATGAAGATAAAACGGTCACAGCTAGTTGTCTTAGACCTTTAAATAAACGACCTTCATTATATCAGCATGAAAAATCCGTAAAATCTTATGTAATAAATAATTACGGGCTTTTACATTGTTAATGTGAAAGGAATAGGAGTGTTATAAATATTATAGTTTAATCAACTTACATTTAACACGACAACCCACCATTTAAGACAAAATTAAGTGCATGATTTGTCCTTGTTTGGTTTGAAATAGAGAGAATATTGACAGATTCAAAACTACTTCGAAATTCTCCTGTATAAATATATTCTGTATTCATTTAAGAAATTTAATTTTTTTTCAGTTTGCTAAATTATCTGTTCACAGACTTTTGGGAGTCCCTGTACTATTGTTATAAAATCAACCTTTAAATACCTTTAGTTAGTAGATAGTTAATAAATACCTATAATATTATATAACAATAAATCAATTGTGAAGTAACAGTGACTCGTCCTTATCTTTTCCCGTAATATCATCTACTAGTTAATGTTTCATGAAGAGCCGTGAACTTGATAAAGATACTGTTACATTTGTAATCTCTAATAAACTCCGGCGGTTTTCTCGTCATTTATTGGTTATTAATCAGACAAACATGGAGTTAACAGATCGGGTTGTTAAATAAATAAACCTTTCCCCTTAGCTCACTCTGATTTTATAATGTGCTGATTTATCAAAACTTAGAGATCTGGGTCAGGATGATGCAACGTGTCATTTCTCTGCAGAGTGGATCAGAGCTTAATGTGGTGATTCAGTTTATAAATAAAGTTGCTTTTCTACAAAGAACATGTTGTTTTCTGTTTAAAGAAAAGTTGGGGTGAATTGTGAGTTTGCAAATACATGAACACGTCACGGAAATTAGAAGTCACTTTTATTGACTAGTGTCTGTTTAGTGCAAGAACCACATCAGTAATATTAACTAGCAAAGTTAAGGTTACGTTAAGTAATAAGATAAAAAAAAATCACCTAACCTGACTCTCAAATAATATTATAATAATATAAGAAACATTTACAAAAATGTATACAAAAGATTGAATAACAATGAAACAGTAAGTCTGTGCTAAACTTTATTTATTTATTATATAGTTGGAAGTAGTGCATATAAGGTGTATATACAAGGGTTGGACATTGAAACTGAACACTGGCCAGTTTAGTGTTGGAGGTTTCATGGCTAAATTTGACCAGCTTGGTGGCCAATCTTCACTGATTGCACATTCCACCAGTAAGAGCAGAGTGTGAAAGTTTAATTAGCAGAGTAATAGCACAGTTTTGTTTAAAATAGTGCAATGCACATTGTGGGTGACGTATCAGAGTTCAAAACTATTGCTATTGTATTGGTACTAGTGCTAGATGGGCGCGTCACTGCCAAGGACTACCGAACCATTCTGGAGAACCATGTGCACCCAATGGTTCAAAGGTGTTCTGAGGGTGGTGCCATGTATCAGGAAGATAATGCACCAATACACACAGCATGACTGGTGACAGAGTGGTTTGATAAACATGAAAGTGAAGTTGAACATCTCCCATGGCCTGCACTGTCGCCAGATCTAAATATTATTGAGCCACTTTGGGGTGTTTTGGAGGAGTGAGTCCGGAAACGTTTTCCTCCACCAGCATCACGTAGTGACCTGACCACTGTTCTGCAAGAAGAATGGCACAAAGGAAAAAAAAAGAAAGAAAGAAATAAACGCAATAAAATGAACAGAAATGTAATGGTCATGCAGCTTTCTATTTCATGTAATTATAGTTTTCTTAAAATGAGAAATCCCCCAACACTCCAAACCCCGTCCCCTTGTCCTGCCACTGGGACTTAAACTGCCTTGTAACCTTACATCACATCACATTACTCCCCTGTATAGAGATCAGTGTGGGACAGTTCTCCTTTCTCAGCTTTTTCTTTTTCTTTTTTTTTTACAGACATGTAGTTTCATGTTAACATGATCTAACACAATCTTATGCGTTTCTGCAAAACGATGCACTTAACACCTTTGATGTGGTTCTTATATATCTAAAATGTGGTACTGATTAATCGTTTTTGATTGGGGATGCACAGAACCTGCTGTTTGATGCTTTTTCTAATGAAAAAGTAAAAAAAAAAAAAAGTAAAGCTCTGAGTAACAGATTTTAAAAACAGCATTAACACAAAGTATTGTATGTATTAATATAATATCTCAAACAGATACCAGGAAAAGTGTTTCACAGTGCATAGTTTGAAATACTTGAATTTTTTCTTTTTGTTATTTAATATAAAAAGTGAAAATTATTCCAGAGTCACTGCATGTAAAGTGAAATATTTAAATCCTTTTTTAAATTATTTTTTTATTTTTATTTTGATGATTATGGTTTACAGGTGGGAAAAAAACACCAACTGATATCTTACAGTATTAGAATATTTTAAGATCAATTAAATTAATTGATGCACTTAATATAACAAATTTCTGCAACAGTGTGGCATGGCATTGAGCTGATCAGTCTGTGGCTCTGCTGAGGTAGTATTGAAGACCGGGTTGCTTTGATAGCCTTCAGCTTGTCTGTATTGTTGGTTTTATGTTTCTCCTTTTCCTCTTGACAGTAGCCAATAGATTCTCTACAGGGTTCTCTAAAGCTTGTCAGCAGACAAAAGCATGAAATGTGCTAAAATCTCCTGGTAGAAGCTGTGTTGACTTCGGACTTGATAAAACTTGATAACAACACAAAAGATGACATGACACCCCAATTCACCAACTGTTTAAACTTCACACTGGCCTTCAAGCAGCTTGGATTCTGTGCCTTTCCACAATTCATCTAGACTCTGGGATAGTGTTCATTTTGTCAGCTATCTCTCATTTTAGTCTTAGTCACGGGATAAATGTCAATCCTATCCTAAATATAATAGAGTATAATAGAGTAACTATTTTAGTCTAGTTTTAGTTGATGAAAACATAACTTTTTAGCAATAAGATTATTATTAATGTAATAAACTTTAATGTAAGAATGATGAATGTAAAGAATATGATTGATATAGGCTACATATGTTTGTTTGTTTGAAAAAAAATTATGAATTAACCCTACAGTCAATCTAGCCTAGCCAAAACCATTTTAAAGTTTTTTTTATTTTTTTTTACAAAATAATTATATTTAAGCTTATCATTTAAAATATATCCTTTCATCTGATGTTTTTACCTAACCATCACAACTACTGCTGCATGTCCATATTTCTTTTTGTCCCACTGTTGTTAGGATATTTCCTATGGGTTTTAATCATTTGCTAACCTATTACCTTAATGTGTTTGGCAAAGTTTTAACTATAAAATTAAATAAAATACATCACAGCATAATTATGTTACCGAAATTAACACAAGAGTCTGGGACATTGCTTTCCAAATGAAATGCAAAATTTCTAATCTTTTATACAGTAAAATACTTGAGTTTGATTTTCATAAATGTACAGTTAGCTTAGCCTGATTATCCATTAAAGCCCACGTGCATGTCTTATAGGCTTCGTCTATTAATGGTCGTCTTGTTCATTTTGTAACTTCCTTATTATACATACTGTATTTTTTTATGATTTTTTTAAATGACAAAATGAAATAAAATAATTTTATTAGAATACAGGAACATTATATACAGAATTAAACACAATAATAATTATTATTTTCATTATTACTATTATTGTTGTTGTTTTTGTTATTGACTTGTATAAGTTTTATTTAAGGTTATATTATAAGATATAATATAATATAATATAATATAATATAATATAATATAATATAATATAATATAATATAATATAAATATATATATTATAGATTATATTAAATCTGTAATAATTCCTAAAGAAATAGAAGGAAATAGATTGGATTACAGGGATGTGAGGTGTGTGTAAATAAGCTGCTGTGTCACTGAGTCTGCTTATGTAGTTGAAAGGGGAAATAGAAGATTAAGCAAGAGTAAAAATATGTGACGTCTTGCTCTAACACCTCACAGGCTTAATAACTTGTGTTAGCATTGACTAAAGGAAGTGACTGACGTCAGATTTTTTCCCCCGGGTCTTCCTTCAGTTATGAAATCCAGGGCGTTTGAAGTGGCTAAAAGGACAAAAGCATTCATGGATTGCGTGTATTGACACGTAAAGAAAAAATCAATAGGATTAAACAAACTTAAACAGATACAGGAACAAAAGTCTGGTCTGAGAGCATGAGTAACAGGAAAACACCTCAACGCAAAGGTGTGATGACTCATTCATTTCCCTTAATTCAAAGATAATTTCCTTGTTTGGGGGGCGGGGCTTATCCAGGATGTGACGCCAGGCCACCGTAGTGTAACACACACACACAAACACACACATAATAGGTAAATAGTTAGCATTTTATAATAGTTGTTCATGTAAGTGATCCAAAAGCATAAGCTTTTACAAAGTGTAAGTATAAATGGGTTTATTTCAGAGGCGAGACAAACACACCAGTCAGGTTTGCAGAATGTGTGATAATAAATGCACCTGTCTGTCATATAAAGGAGAACTCTTAATACTAATGAGCCTCTCTGAACCCTATATTGACCTGAGGATCGATTGACCTAGGCATAAGGTATATTAAGTCAGGTTCCTGAGACTGTTCCTGCAGAACGAGAGGGTAAGCACACCTGTTAGACCAGGTAGTCACAGTGTCCAGATGGATGTGCTTGTAAGATGTAAAGGAAATACAAACGTGCATCACACAATATAAAAAAACCATAATTTTTTAAAGCTTTTTTATGTTTAGTTCAAAACTTTTTGAATCCTATCGTGTTCCTGTTTAAATCTTCTTACGTTTTTGGTTACATCTAAACTGTCCCAGGAAGGTTTTGCTTAGTCTTAAAAAGTCCTAGACTAGTCGTAACAGTCTTGAATTCGTCCAAACGGGTTTTAGATAAATATTAAGGGTTAGTCTAAATGACATTTTATTAGTCTTAGACTCCTGGAATAACCTGAAAGAGGTTTAGCTTAGTCTATAGTTTCTGAGAAGTTGAAGTTCTGAGAAGTTGAAGCCTCACTGATGTTGACGATTTAAAACTTTTGAAGTTTGTGGTTAGTTTTAAAAAGTTGATTCAAAACAGAAGGGTATGGATTCTTTTAAGATGTTGTGGTTTGGAATTAAACTAACATCAAAAACATTTTTATTTTACTGCCAATTTAGACTCACTTATTTACCTACTCACATGTTTTTGGACTAGAGAACCTGTAATGAAACCAGCGCTGGCCCTGAAATAAGTATGGAACCTGGGACTGGAGCTGATGATAATTATTCAAAATTATTTAAAATATAAACAAATTTTAGACCAATAAAACTAAGCAACAGTGTTAAACCTGATAATGCATGACATAGTAAGAGAGAGTGAGTGAGAGAGAGAGAGAGTGTGTGTGTGTGTGTGTGTGTGTGTGTGTGTGTGTGTGTGTGTGTGTGTGTGTGTGTGTGTGTGTGAGCGAGCATCCTGTCCTGAAACACTCATAAACACACTACTCTCAAAAAGAGTCATCATGTTTGGCAACATTCACAAATTTCCCTGCTTTCTTCAGCAGAGCACCAGAAGAGATTAAATACTGCCACGATCTCCTGCACCAGCACACTCACACTCTCTGGATCTTCTCCACACTCTCTGGATCTTCTCCACACTCTCTGAATCTTCTCCACACTCTCTGGATCTTGCCAACACTCCTTGCATTACATCTACGGCCAGCAACTGCAAACATCATGACTCCTCTTCTCGGTAAGTGTTTAATGTTTAACCTTCTAATCATCTGCTCCAAATTCCTCCCTGTCCAGAGAGCGTCCTATCTTTCTCCTGTCGGTCTCTGGTTTCTCTCACTTCTGCGTTTGGAGACTTCAGTGCTGGCTTAGACTTTTTGGATTTCTGTTGCTTCTCAGGAGCATCAGGTGATACTTTGGCTTTGAGAAATTTACAGTGGGTGTAAAGAGGTTTTAAGTTCGGCTGAAGGTTTATGAATTAGTTGATGATTTGTTTTGTTTCAGCTAGGATTATTCAAAAAATCCTGATGTCAAGTTTTTGAAGAGTAGCTCTATTAGTCCTGATGATTTTTCATTGAATTTAACAGATTTTTTAAAAGCTTTATATTAGTCTTGATAATTATTAGAATCTTTAGAAGTAGATTTTTTTTTTTTCTCCTGAAAACCAATCATGCAATGGAAAAAAATCTTACCATGTGGGCAGATGTTAAGTAAAGGAACATTACTAACTAACAAATGTAAGACTGGGAAGTCTATTTCTACGCATATTTATTTATATCCTGCATGAACATGTTTTATCCAGTTCTCAGAACTAAAATTAAAATGTTGTTTCTAGAACTAAAACTTGAAATAAGCGAACGTATCCTCCAATAGAATAATGGAACTTGGATTCAGTTGAAATATTTCGGACTGGTGTTTAGTTTCTCTGAAAACAATTTGTGAGAAATGTTAATTGCATTTGTGCTAAATTCACAACACTTGTATTCATATCATACCGCAAATCTGTTCTCTTGGTCCTTTCAGCTCATTCCTAAAAAATTCACATGAGTATACAAGTCATGCAGTGGGTCAGTAATAAATATTCGTGGTTAGAACTTGAAGCTTCTCTGAGGAAATTTATCTGCATCCTCTGGAGGTTTGAGGCGAGACTGGGACCGGGGATACAGATCATTAGTCCTGAAGAGTTTCTCATGATCCTGAGGATTTACAGTTTAGATTCATTTTGCCAGATCTTCTGTCTCTCTTAAGTGCTTCTCATGTGTACTCTCCTCCTAATGTAAAATGGGTTGCATGATGGTGAATGTACTGGAGAAGTAATATTAAGTTGTGTTTATGTCCCTCAGCTCTGCTCCTGCACTGCTCCTTCGTGCTCGTCTCCTTTTCCTCACCGATTAAACCACCAAGCTCACAAAACAGCAACTTTAAGTCGAACGTGCAGGACGCCCAGAGTTTAGCCAATAAGATGTTAAAGAATATTCCTGCAGTACACAAATCATGTGTACGAAAGGTAAATACAGTTAAATGTTTTTTCCCGTTTTATTGTTAATAACGTTTTATATTTGTAGTGTTATTTGTATAGTTGTATGTATAATAATATGATCAAGGAACAAATAAAAAAAAAAAACTGAAATAGAGTGTGTGTGTGTGATTTTTATGTAACATTTCTTGCTAATATCTTTCAGACCTTCACAAATGACCCCAGCAGTCTGGAATACATCAGGACGACACTAGCGATTCCTTCTGCACCCAAACTCGCTCCCATCTCAGAAACACACACTCTGGTGAGATACATGTTTAGATATTAGTCTTAGATTAATGATAATGAGATTTGGGTCGTCGGACAGAATTGGACTTTTAGTCCCGGGGCATTTTCAGGTTTAGGTCAAAACAGTTTGGATCATGTTTTTGGTTACATCTAAACTGTCCTAAGAAGATTTTACTTAGTCTTAAAGAGTCCTTGAGTAGTCATAAGACATTTTAGATGAATATTAAGAGTTAGTCTAAATGACATTTGATTAGTCTTAGACTCCTGGAATAATCTGAAAGAGGTTTAGCTTAGTCTGGAAGAGTCTTGCATTAGTTCTATGGAGGTTTTAGTTAGACATGAGAAGTTTAAACCTAAGTGGAAAGTTTTGAGACTTTTGGAAGTTTCTGGTTAGTTTTAAGAAGTGATGAATAACAGAAGGGTGTAGTTTCTTTTAAGGTGTTGTGGTTTAGTCCTGAGGGGTGTGGGTTACCTGCAAGGTGTTGGGGTTTAGTCCTGAACTGTTATAACCCAGCATGTCTCCTGGTGCAGGAGATGAATTTGGGCCGCATGTCCGACGGTTTGCAGCTCCATCAGCGTCTATTGCAGGGAGTGAAGGAAAAAGTGGATTGTTCTGGAGACCTAACACCGTTACTGGCTGAAATCAGTGAGCTGAACACACACATCAAAAAGGTGGGTTTTATTCAGTGGTGTTACTGGCCTCCTACATGTGAAGAGCTTCATTTTATGATGGGTTGTGACCTTGTTGGTGTTGTTCTTGTTGTTGTGTTCAGGTGCAGGTGTTGGCTGGTGTTTCTGCTTCCACGCCTTCACCCAGCTCCGTCTCTGTCCTGTCTGATCTCAGTAAAGATGATTATAAGTTGAATGTCGGTGTTCACCTGCTGCTGGAGCAGCTGCGTGTCTTCGCTCAGGATACAGTACGCACCTTACGAGAGATTCAACATTCAAACTTGCACTTTTAACGCACAAAAAAACAACTTGTCTAGTCTTTACATAAAGTGCTATTTATTTATTTATTTTGTGGAAATTTATATTTGTATATTTATTTTTGTACTGCAAACTTGAATTGATGCACTGGCTGGCACTATACTGTATAAGTGGAAACATTGTTATTCGTAAATATTTGCGGGAGTGGGGCTGAGTGGGGCATAGCAGGGCATTTGGGTACATTTTGTCAATATTTTTTACATTTTTTGCATTATATTTATAGAAAGATACAGTATAGTAAATAAGTGAAAATCTATTTGTTTTTTATTGTATGTTAATTATTTATTTTAAATATTTATTTATATATTCCTTCATTTATTGTAATTGATTCAGCAGCAGATGTGTTGATGTACAAAATAAAACATTAACTTAACGTTCTACAGTACATTAAGAATTTAACTTATTGTATTTTACACATTTATTACAGATGTATGAAGCTTATAGCAAACCTGGAGTTTTATCCAGTCTGTGAAATAAATAATTTCTATGGCAATTAAATAAATAAATAAATGAATAAATAAATAAATAAATAAACTACATGATGCACAGTGCTTTTAATTCATGCCACATGTGAAATAGTAAACTATTTATTATTGTGGTTTATTCTACAAAGCTGTGAGTGTGGAGTAACATAGAATAAATATAATTTAAATTTAATATGAACGAAGCAGGAAAGCATTGCCTGTGTTTCAGTGCGGTTTCTAACACACCTTTATTTACAACCCTTATATCACTCTTCCTCATTCTTGCTTTCTCTCTCTCTCTCTCTCTCTCTCTCTCTCTCTTACACACACATATACACAGTTACTGGTATTATAATTAATTTAAATAGATTGAGAACTTTAAAACAAATCGCAGTTGTTTAACAAGAACCTTAAAAAGATCATTGCATCTTGATTTCGCAGGTGAAGGTTATGTCTTGCAGTGGACTTCCTGCTAGCAATTTAGAAATTTAAACCAAATATAACACCACCTTTTTTAAACAAAACATTAGAAATTGCGAAGATTCGTGTATTCTTTGATTAGAAATTTCCTGGTTATTGGAGACCACCAGTCTACCATTACGGACCATAAGAAGCACACCAAACCTATCAGGAACCAGGAAATCTGTAATAGTTTCCATCATGTAATAAAAAACTGTTCAATGGTTTCTAGTATAAAAAACATTTTCTAGTTGATATTAAACACCTCTAGGAAACCAAAAGTTTTAATACAATTTGACAATCCATTACAAACCATTATACAGATCATGTTCATTTAAATTAGAATCTGGAAAGGCTGTAATTGTTTCCATTTGTTGTTATAACACTAGTTAAATGTGTGTTTAAATTTAGATTGATTTCTGTTTATTCCTTATGAATTATCAGATTTTATTCTAAGCTTGAAGTTCTATTGGGTTATAGTGGAATCTGCTGGAAACCATTATGAGATAAAAAACATTACAGATTTTCTAATATATAATTGTTTGAGATGTATCTATAGTCCATACTGTCAGTTTAATTTAAACAAATAACCAGTAAACCCTAAATAGAATCCATTAAGCCATTCGCAATTACATGATGGAAACCATTACACATTAAAAGTATATATATATACAGTAAGTCTCCTACATACGAACAAGTTCCGTTCTGCCAGCTCGTTCACAAGTCCAATTTGTTCATAAGTCCAATAAACATTGTCTAGATACTAGCACAATTGACTATACACAGTATAAACTAACATGTTCCATGATCTTGTCCTTGTTCTTTAGAATCGTGCAAATGGTTGAATGATTCGTTTTAAAAGAACAAGCAATGTCTGATGTCTGCCATCTTTTCACCTCACTGCATTTGCTCAATTATTTTCACTTTAGTTTCCATCGTTATTGCTTGGCACTTCTTAGCAGTACCAGCTTTATCGCTGCTGCTTTTACGCTTGCTTCCGGACATCTTTGGCTAGTACTGCACTTGCAGAGGATGCACAATGTACACCGGACATCTTACTTCCGTGACTGAACATGTGCAAAAATTTTTATCTTGTAGGGGACTTACTGTACTGTAATGTTTTTTACTTTAGCAGGGTTCTTTTATAGTTAGATGTCTAATTTGTGCATAATCTAGACTGTTTGCAATTGAATGCAAGCTAAGATAGTATCAGGCAAGAATTTTTTAATAAATAAATTTAAAAATAATTCATATCAAGCCTATATTTAGCCTGCTCTAATAATGCAGTAGAATTTATTGTAAAGCATGTCAGTAGAACTGTGAGCTAGCAAGATGAGGTAGCATGAGAATTTGCTAGCAGGGCATGCTAATGCCACAAATAGGGGATTCTGAGTTGTGTCCTAAAATGCAATGGCATTAATAAAGTAATAAAATCACAGATGAGGGAGAAAGATTAAAAACCGCACTGAAAGCCCATTGCTTACTTGTGATAATGCAGCTAGTTATCTCTGTTCTGAGTCAGTCTTATTTTTTTTTCTTTCGAAATGAAGTAAAGATACGGTCACACTTAGACCACACAAACATACACAGGCGCACACACACAGATCTCTAAAACACTTGTTGCAGTGTGTGTATCAGAGCATGTTAATAAGATATCATAACTCTCTTTCTAAGCTAACAGACCAGTGTAATATATCACACATCATACATAATGCATAACAGCGTAAAGCACAACATGTGCTGCATAACAACAAACCAGGAACTTGTGTGAATGTTGCCACTAAAACTTAAAATGATGCGCGACACTCACAAACTGTCGCTAATTGTAACTTTGCACCATTTTTTCTTATCAGCATTAGCCATTTTAAGAAACACAGAAAATTCTAGAACACAGCAAATCTTATATTTATCTAGAACACGGCTGATAGCGAGCACGCACAAGTAGCAACACACTGCTAAATTCATAATAACACTAGAATATGGAATCATAGCTGGCTAATCCACTAATCGCTAATTAGCGGTTAGCATACGAGATTAGCACACTCAGGTAAAGGTGGAAGTTTTTTTAAGAAGTGAAAACCGTTCAGAACCATATACAGATGACACTGATCTTAGTTCTGCAGGTGTCTCATTCAGTGAGAGACACTAACTAGCATGCTAGATATTTTACTGTTTAAATCAGCTAGTCATATTTAACACCTTTTTTCATTAGAAACAATAGGAGCTTTCTGCTGAAGCCTAATGTGTTTCTGATAGTCTGTAATGATCTGTAGTGGTAGGTGAATTTGATGAGATGTTCCTAATAGTGGATTATCAGATTTTATTCTGTGTAGGATTATGCATAATCATTGCTAATCGCTAATTAACGGTTAGCATAAAAGATTAGCGTTCTACACAAATTTGCATGCTTAACTAAAGCCTGACAATCCAGTGATTTTCATACACTGTGCTTTTTTTTTGTTTATGTTTCACTCCTAAACCTGGCACACCCTACCAGTGCATTGTGGGTAATAATCACCCGTAACATGTCGTCAACAAGAGTTGCTAAAATGGACTAAATGTGCTCGAGGATTTTCTCAAAATGGCCAATGTTATAATAAGAACACTAAGGGAGTATGAAGGATTTTAGGGCGTCAAGGACGCAGCCCATTTTTTCTTTTAACTCTTCCTTTGCTCTTGGTCTTTCTTCCTCTGCTTCTCTCTCTGTTTTTCCAGCTTGTCCAGAGCCTTCCTTTCCTTCTCCGCTGCAGTGTGTATGGCTTTAATGCGACGCTTCAGAACACTGCGATCTGATGAGTTTAACACACCCAGAGCCTGAACACACACACACACACACACACACAATTAAAGTTACATTTTGCTTAGTGTTATTTTGACAGTTTTGTATGCTGCTGGATATTATGGGCCCCTTGAAAACCTTATATACGGGCCCCCCCAAAAAAACTTTGTTGAAGCCATTTGCCAGAGCATTGTCACCCAGGGGCCCTTGGAATCATCCTTACTTATCTTACATTCCTTTAGACCTGAACACACTGATCATTATAATTTATACAGTTTTCCACACATTTTTTCAAACTTATTTCAATAATCTTTCGATTCTGTAAAACCGCTTTACGACCAGAATGCAGCAGCGAGATTTCTCACAAGAACCAGAAGATATGCCCAGGGGGCAGAGCTTTTTCTAACAAAGCCCCAAAATTATGGAATAGTCTTCCAAATAGTATTCGGGACTCAGACACAGGCTCAGTGTTGAGGTCCAGGCTAAAAACCTATTTATTTAGCCAAGCATTTCTATAAATAGATTTGCCATAGGTAAAGGAGCAGATCTGGGGGACTCATGGACGTAGAGTATTATGGTGAACTGGTATGTTTGGATGCTGTCTTCCTCACTCTCATTGATCATTCAGGTTTACTGTCGGTGAGGTGATTGTTTGCTTTACATCTCAGGAAGCCCTCATGTTTGTGTTTCCTTCTGGCTCCCCCTTTTAGTTATGCTGTCATAGTTAGTCCTGCCGGAGTCTCTGCTTGCACTCTACAGTTAATATACATTCACATTATACATTGTGTGACTGAGACCATACCTAACTGCCATCTCTCCTCTTCTTCTCTTCCCCCCCTCTTTCTCTTTCCTCTCTCCTCCTGTCTCCCCCTCTCACTCTCTCTCTCTCTCTCTGTCGAGCTACACATGTTGTTCCTGAGCTGCCAGTGATCCAGACTCCCTCTGCCCTCCGGACCTGTCTGACTCATCCTGGTGCCCCGCTTCTGGCTGAAGATCTCGTCACATGGATGCCCCGTGTGTCTCTCTGGGATGCGTCTGGTGTCTGGGAATGATTCTCTCTACCTAGAAAATGGTTCTGGCCTTGACTGGTGTTGGCAACTGTTTCTCTGGGGACTTGACAGTTCGATAGTTCAGGACTGGAACTTCTTACAAGTCTACCTGGGTCTTCAATAACTACCTGGACTCCATATTAACATCAATTAACATCAGCTATTATAGCTGAACTGCCTCCCACCCTACACACTGTATAAATGCAGATCATTTACTGCTATCTGTTTTTACCCAGATGAGGATGGGTTCCCTGTTGAGTCTGGTTCCTCTCAAGGTTTCTTCCTATTACCATCTCAGGGAGTTTTTCCTTGCCACTGTCGCCCTCGGCTTGCTCACCAGGGACAAACTGACCATTTTGATTCATACAAATTCACATTTCATACAAACTTAAATAATTCTTTTGACTGTGTAAAGCTGCTTTGCGGCAATGAAAATTGCTAAAAGCGCTATACAAATAAAACTGAATTGAATTGAATATGAGCACATTAGTGATGGGTTGTTTATGAAAGATTCTGGTTTTTTTTCAACGAGTCTTAAACATGACTTAGGAGAATGAGTAGACTTAGAGAGAGATTCGTTCATTTTCTACTGTGTGCGCATGCACAAACCATCGCGAAACCTCTGTAGCTCATGTACAGGTAACAGAAATGAGTATTTAGCTTTGAGTCTGAATAGTTCGTTCTTTTGTCACGTGACTCCCATAGTCACTAGAAGACTTATGAAAAGACTTAAGAAAATGTGTATGTAGACATGTTAGGAGTCTGTTTATTGAAAATGTAACATTTTAATTTATTTCTGATTAAAAGAATGAAATCATCTAATGACAAAAAGATTTGTTCATTTTGATGAACAAGATTCAAAGAACAAAGTCACTACAATGATCAAACTTCCCATTACTAGAGCACATCACCCCTATGCCTTCTTTAATCAAAGGATGCAGGCTGTTCTCTCTCTCTCTCTCTCTCTCTCTTTCTCTTTCTCCTTGTCTCTTTAAGCTGTGTCGTTAAGCTACACATGGCACTCCTGAGCTCCCAGTGATCCCCGACCCACTCCGCCCTCTAATCTGTCAGACTCATCCTGGTACCATCAGTCAAACATTTTTGGGAAGTTTTTTTTTTCCGGGTTGGGTGATTAGCCCAAATACTAAAGACCAGAAGTGATGCCAGAACAGAAAAGAGTGCAGATGGACATCTTCTTCCATCCCTGAGGATGGTGGCACATAATTTTCACACATTTCCCTAATTTTCCTTTTGACTTTCTTTTGTAAAGCTGCTTTGTGACAATGACTGTTGTTAAAAGCGCTATATAAATATAATTGGATTGAACAAACGTAGCATGCATTTAGTTCAATCCAACTTCTTCAACTTCTGTTCCTGCTGTTCAGTCTCATGGTGTGTGATTTTCGTGTGAAGAAAGATTCCCTTATCAAAATAGATAACATTGACTTCTGCTTTGAGATGTAGTTTTATAAGCACACATAGAGGAAGGCTGTATTGGACAGATACGCAATATCAGTATTACTGCATGCCTGGTACTACCTGGCAGTGTCGTGTGCCAACTTGAGAAGCATAACACCTTTCGCACATCTGAAACTGTTCTTATAATGCCAGCAGCCTGACATTGAAATTCTATTGGTTTTGGATATTGATGCATTAGACAAGGCTTCAGCCGCAGTGAAAGTAGTTTTATCCAATATGGTGGCGCTGATCAACCAGCAGTGCTAACGCAATAAACTGGGTATGTCCTTTCTATGCAGTAAGATATCTTTGGCTTATCTATATTTATCTATATATTTGATCAAATAAACAGTTTAGAACAAAATGATCTTGGCTGTTACCAAGGGACAAAATCTGGTTCTGTAAAATGAAGCTAACACAAAGTGCCATGTGCAGTTCCTCTATTGTGAGTCAATCACAACAGAGCCCCAAAGAGGCTTACTTTACAACAGTAATAAATAATATGTTTACAGCATGGTACAAAAAGGTTTTGGTCTTCATAGCTATTGTAGATTTCACATTCATGCTTCCTGGATTCACTCCTGGTGAATTTTTATGCAACTGGTCAGTTAAAATTTATGCATATTTGGGATGTGACTGATTTAAGTGAAAGCTGCATTGCATGTGTCAAACCGTTACCTGTCTGCTATACACCACTTTAGCTAACCAGCTAACCGGAATCGTTGTACTTTAACTCACCACAAGAAATGTAGGAGTTGACACATGGTGGAGTGTAGAGTATGGACGACTGAATTCAAACAAAGGAGTTAGCATATAACTACCATAGCATTTTAGTGAAGCTCCGTTCGATCTGTCCATTCGCCCGATTATGGATTAATCAGATTTTAGGTGGAGTCAGCTCCTGCCAGAGTTCTCTGATTGACTCTGGTTTATGGGTGTGTATACAACATGATTAACATGGGGGGGGAGGAAATCACGACCAAGGACTTAACAAAGAGCTCAGTTTTATGTTTTTAACACTTTTGTTTTATTATTTGAAAAGTACTAATTATGAAAATATTCATGGCTTCCACTTTAAATTTATGACCGATGGTGTACAACTCTTATTCAAACCATAACACACACTCAGTTGTCCACATTCTGCACTTCATATATAATCCCTAAATCAGGGACAGGGAGGGTTTATTGGTTCTGAGTTCCTGCTCCATTACTTCCTGGTTTTAACTCATGTTTTTTAATAGTGACATAAATTATAACATACGTTTATAATGATTGTATTTATTTATTCATATTATGGATGTTCCAGGCCTGGACCAAAGTGCTGCTTGAAAAAAAACAAAAAACAGATTGGGACATATGCATAACCTGTTGTCTTCCGTCTGACCCTGGATGTGTTTGTGTACCTTGAGTTTGGTACCATCCATCTGCAGCAGGAGTTCTCCATCCACGTCTTTGTCCCTGAACTCAGGGACATACTGCTCCATGTTTAAACTCCTTAACCAATCACACACCTGCTGTGTGCTCCATGATCTCGCTACACATTGAGGCTCGTCTGCACGCTG
This sequence comes from Clarias gariepinus, assembly GCF_024256425.1. Lineage (NCBI taxonomy): Eukaryota > Metazoa > Chordata > Actinopteri > Siluriformes > Clariidae > Clarias > Clarias gariepinus. The sequence goes on from NC_071102.1 coordinate 36,616,087, forward strand.
CGGATGAACAGGACACGACAGGATCATAACTCTGTGTGGCGTTTTGGAAACATTTAAATTATAAACATAAAAATCTTTCTTTATCCATCTATACACCGAGCGCTGTAAGTATCAGGAATGATTTGTATCACTAGGTCAGAAAGTGTGGAGCTCACGTTACATTTCCTGGAGGGTCAAGGTGCACAATCAAAGAATTGAGTTAAAGAGTCAAATTAATATGTTGATTCAATGTGTGTGTGTGTGGTTTTCTCTTAATTAATACCACCCCTCTTTATTAATATGTTCCATCTGCACACATATACAGTACAGTGTATCTGCAGAGCGTGGTTACTCTACGGTAGAGCGTGCTGATTCGGAAACCGTACTGACCTCGTCTGAAGACTGGGACAGGGTCTGGTAGGGATGATGAGAGGCGCGAGATTCAGAGGGAGCCAGGGGACTTTTAGGAGAAAACTCATCACTGAAGGCTGACTCCTACAGAGTAAGAGAGAGAGAGAGAGAGAGAGAGAGAGAGGTGTTTACAGTGTCCCAATCCTTACAATGCACATATTTTTATTCACAGATTTGCATAAACATAAACAGGTGTACAAATTATAAAAATTCTAAGTAAAAGTAAAGATTTCATAGGGCAAATTCCAACCAGTCTTCCCTTTACATGTGTATCTGAGTATAAGTACAGAAGTACTTACCTTTAAATTTACTTAAGTATCAAAGTACCGGGCTTGTACTAGCTCACTGTAGCCTTTTTCATAACCCCCTGCCCTCCTTTTTTGCTTCCTAATTGTAAATGTACTCATTTTGTCCTCCTCTGATCTCAAACAACTGTTAGGCATGTCTCCAAGGAGAGGCAACTCGCAATTACGCAGAATAGTCAGCAGGTGGCAAAATCCAACTTCAAATACTAGGAGTACTGTACGATATTAGTTCGCAAGTTAAGTACAGATATGCTAAAATATGTATTCAATTACAATGAAATCTGCTTTGGGATGAGTTGATAACAGGAAGTGCATTTTTGGTAAACAGTTATTTTGCTTTTGGCCAGAGCTATAAAGCAATGCACTAGGTTGGTTCTATAATATGATTTAAACCATAAGGCTGGGGAAACAGCTCACACACAGGAAGTAAACATTGTGAATACAGTGTGTGTGCACAGACGAGTGTGTTGTGCACTACCTGAGAGTCGGATTTGCTCGGGCTGCGGGAGTGAGTCACCATGCGTGGAGATGAGGACGTGGAGGAGGAACGATGACTGTCGGAAAACCAGGAGAAAGGCACAAATGATCCTGAATGGCGGGATGAGTTCTCACACAGCTCTCTAAACACACATACAAATATAAATTTGAGTTTACTAAGCAACGGTTTAATATGCATCTAATCAAAGAATGTTAATGTTCACTGAGTCATAATCCTGTTACAAATATACAAGATTTATTACTGTAACATCATCTGTGTGTGTGTGTGTGCGCGCATATGTGCATATGGTGTGCAATGAATTTAGTAAGAAGTGAGACACTTGCCGGCTTCCCAGGGAAAATCTTTTTGCGTTATCTTTCTTTACTCTAACATATGATCGACGCAGAGTCACCCTGAGAGAGAGAGAGAGAGAGAGAGAGAGAGAGATGATTATGAGAGAGAGAGAGTATGATTAATATAATACTTATTATTTTAGCTTTACTGTTACGTCTAAACAGGAAGTAACAATAATTGTGAAGTGGAAAAGAGACAGTGAGGCAAAAGAGGAGTGGGATAAAGGGGTGATGAGATAAAGATTGAAGTGAGGTTTTAGAAGGTAGGGGAAAGAGGGGGAGGTAAGGGGAAGTGGGGTCCATCCACCGGTGCAGCCTTAGCGTAAGCCCTTGTGACCTCCACCATCCAGGCGGCTTACCCTGACTGGAAACGGGGGCCTTTGCAGTGAACACAGCTGTCTTTTCTTGCTTGGCAGCTGCTTCACAGAGGCTGGTTTTTAGAGCAGATGAATGTCCTGTGGCCGCGCTTTCGCATGTGGTGATGCCTCATCTCTGAGCCCTAAACTCCAAACCTTAAACTCTCACTGTTGTTACTCTGGATACTGAACTCTGGACCCTGGAGTTCAATGTCCAGCGTAACAACGTCCTGCCTCACTTTTATAATATGACGTGAGCCCAAGACCCATGCATTCATCCTCTGCCAGCCATGCCCAATCTAGCAGCCTGCCCCTTCACACACCTGCGAAAGGGAAGGCCTTTGGTAGTGAATGAGGCGCAAAAGAATTGGGCGAATTCCTGTCACACGGTCAAACTATGATAAGGGGCAGTGAGGTCGAGGGTAAGAGAGGTAAAGGGGGCAGTGGTGTGAAGTGAGGAACAAACGTCTTCATGCTGTGTTCATCTGTATTTCACATTAAACCCTTTATAACCCCTTTATATGTGCTCTGTATTATTTTATACATATGTACATACTCAGCCCCCCCACCACACACACACACACACACACACACACACATATACTCACCCCAAATCCAGAAACCTCCGTTTGGTCTTTTTATCCAGAACCACAGTGGGACTGTCGGACTCAGTCAAATTATCATCTTGACTGTCATCTGACACCAACACTACTCACAGCATCACAAATGGAACACATTAAAATCATATAAACTAGTCATAAAAATACTTTTTGAATTGTTTTTTTTTTTAGCTGTGAGCTCGTCTAAAACATTTTTCAGAATTACACTTTAGAAGTAAAACACACCAAAGAGCAAGGTAAACATGACCTTGTAGTGACCTTGAGCTAAAGGTCAGTGGTGATGTTACCTTCACTGTCAGGTCGCCGACTCCTGCGGAAGTGCACAGGGGAGGTTTCAGGACACGACCTGCAGGGGGAGGGTGGGGCTGGGGGCAGCAGTGCATCATGGGAGGTGGTGTTAGTGAGCTGACGGTAACGGTGAGTTTTGGGGTCCTCTGGAGACCGGCGTGCAAGGGCGGAGTCAAAAGAGGAGAGGAGGAGCTCTGGAGTGAGAGTAGAGTCACGGAGGAACGAGGGCAGTGGTGCTGAATGGAGGGGCGTGTCGGCAGACTGTACACAAGCAAATACATTATATAATACATTATATTTCATATAATACAGTATTTAGGTATGTGGGTGTGTGGGTGTGTGGGTGTGTGTCTCTGACCCTGGTGTCAGGCACTTCGTCCCCCTCAGTAGAGCTCAGGCTATCAGTGAGACGGGAGCGTGACGGTCGGTTCCTCCTGCTCTTTAGTGGTAGTGGTGCGCGACTCTTTTGTATGCTGTTGTCCAGCAGCTCAGTCTCGGGGATCGCCGAGTTCAGATCAGCTGAAATTAATTATTCATCATAATACAAAAAACAATTGATGTTATCATTTAACTTCTTTATTCTGCTCTTGTTTACAATAAATGAGGATTTATTATCAACTTTTTTTTCGGGTTTTTTTCACACACGAAAAACTGATGATGTCTAAACTTACCAAAAACGCTGTCTGTTTCATCAAGCTGCATGGCGAACGCAATTGTTACAGTGTGTTACTGCAGAGGAGAGAAAGTAATCACAAACACACACACACACAGAGTATGGTCAAAGTTTGTTTAGTCAACTTCATAATGGAGAATTATGAATTATCAAGCATTATGGAGTATTGTAGAATATTATAGAGGAAGCATTATGGAATATCATGAAGTATTTGCAAATTCATATACTCTTAATGAAAATTGTTAGAACATTATTAAACATTATGGAGCATTATTAAGCATTATGCAGTGTTATTAAATAGTAAAGAGTATTCTAAAATATTATTGAGTGCCACTGACGATTATAGAGTATTATGGAAATTATGGAGTTTTGTTAAGCATTATGAAATATTTAAGTATTATGAAGCATTTTAAAGTATTATAAATCATTATGAAATATTAATAAGTATTATGAAGTATTGTGGAGCATTATCTATCATTATGCAGATTATGAAGTTTTATGAAGTATTATGGAGCATGGAGCACTACAAAGTATTATTAACAAATATGGAGCTTTATGGAATATTATGGATTATTGTTAAGAATTATGAAGCATTACTGTGTATTATTGTGGAGTATTACTTAGCATTATGGAGTGTTCTTAAGCATTATGCAGCATTATGGAGTATTATAAAATATTGTGTATTATTAAGCTTTATGGAGTATTCTAAAACACTCACAAAGAGTCTCACTTGATTATTATAGAAGATTATTGATTATTAGAAAACATTATGGAGCATTAAAGCGGCACATTGGCTTAGTGGTTAGCACTGTTGCCTCGCAGGGTCCGGGTTTAATTTTCAATTATAGAGTATTACAGAATATAATGGAACATCAGCAAGCATTATAAGCACAATTAAGCATTACGGAGTACTTTAAAGTGTTATGGAGCCTCGCGGAGTGTTACAGAATATTATTGATTATTATGGAGACTCACTGAGTATTATGGAGTTTTATAGAGCATGATGCAACATTATGAAGTACAGTGGAACCTCTTATTGCAAGCAATGCGGTTTGTGAGTGTTCCGCAAGACGAGCAAAGATCATGTATCACACATGGGATTCTTGTTTTGGCACCAAGCATCACGTGATCACAACTGAGATAATGGTTTTTCTCTCTCTTGCACTGCGGAATTGTGGGTAATCATCTCCCCTGCTGGGTCTTAGTGCGTATCTGTCACTGGTATAATCAAGATCCGTGCACACGTGTACTGTTTACTTTAACACTGTAACCACGTGTGTGTGTGTAAAGCATATTTTATTTTGTGTTTGTTTTCTGTTTCTTAGAACACACGTGTGTGCGTGCGTGTAAAGCACTGCTCATCTTGATTTATGCACACTTACATTCCATACAGACTTAAATAATTCTTCTGATTATGTAAAGCTGCTTTGCGACAATGAGAATTGTAAAATGTTGAATAGAATTGAATTAAAGCAAAAGAAAGTCTCATTAGAGAGGTTAAAGATCCATTTTCTTCCTCTTTGTTAAGCGCCTAATTTGACACCGTGCCTCTTCACACACCCGCCTTTACACCCCCTCCATCCCCTCTCGACATCAGACAGACAGACAGACAGACACACACACACACACACACACACACACTCTCTCTCTCTGTTCTACACAGAAACACTGCTCTGTCGCATTTCTTTTCAAAGGTAAAGTGTGGGTTCATTTGTTTGTTTGTTTTACTTTACAGCAGTGATTCCGTTAGTATGCTCCTTGCTACTTTTTCCAACAAAAGAGTCTTTTTGAACAAGAAAAGATGGATTCCTCCTCTTACTTCACACACATATGCACACACACACATACACAGTGCCTGCGCAAATAAACGGAAACAATTATCTGTCAGAATTTATTTTTACTTTTTTAAAGGTAAAGTCCAGGTTAATTAGTTTTATTTTTACTATATATTTTGTGGTAATTATTTTTATGTATTATTTCTTACTGGACAATTTGCTTTGATTTATGAGTGTTTTGGAACACGCGCCCACTTCCAGAACGAATTACGCTCATAATCTAAGGGTCCACTGTACTATGAAGAATTATGGAGTATATGAAACAAGGTAAAATACTAGAGAACGTTATGGGGAATAATATACCATTATAAAATACTATGGAATATTATTGGACAGTATAAAGAATTTTAGAGCATTATGGTGTATTATAAAGCATGACGAAGTATTATAGAACACTGTGAAGCAATCCAGTATTACAGAGCATGTTACAGAGTATTATAATATATATATATATATATATATTGTGGAGCAAATTTAGAAATTTTATGAGCATTGTGCATTATACAAGCATAAAGTCAACTGGCCTTGTATTATTATTGAGTATTATAAAACATAATAAAGCATTATGGGTAGTAGTGAATATTATGGACACTTATGCAGCAATATTAAGGAGCATTATGGAGAATTATTCAGCATTATGGATAATTACTGAATATTATGGAATATTTTGGAGCGTTATGGAGTATTATTAACCATTATGGAATATTCTTAAATATTATTAAACCTCACTGAGCAAGTAATAATTGATTATTAATTGAGTATTATACAACATTACAGAATATTATGGAGTTTTAAAGAGCATGCTAAAACATTATAAAGTACTATTAAGCATTATGGAGCAGATGAATCATGGTAAAATATTAGGGAGTGTTATGGGCCATTATGGAGCATTGGGTGTATGGGATATTATGGCGTATCATTGTGGCGAGTACTGTATTATGGATCATTATGTATATTACAGAGCAATATAAAATATGACAGCATTTGGGAGTGTTATAAAACATTATTGAGAATCATTATTATTATTATTATTATTATTATTTAGAATTAATGCTTATTAAGCATTATGCAGCTTTATGGAGTATTGTGAATTAAGTTTTTGTAGAGCATTGTAGGTCATTATGAAGTATTATAGAACTCATGAACATTATCTGTATCATGAGATCAGAATAACAAAAGTTAATTTCTCAGCATGTAAACAAAAGTGTGTTTCACACTTCAATAAAAATTAAGATGGATGGTGTGAGTCGTGACAGCAACAGATGGTATGTTTTAGCTCAGAGACAAAAACAGGATTTGTGTGTTTTAAACAAATTTTGTTGAAAAAAAATGATGGGAAAAGTTTCATTTTTAATTAACACAAGGAAATCAAAATGTTCTGAGTATCTAAAATAATCCCACTGATGTAGCACCTCGTAGAATAGAATAGAATAAAGAAGCATTTTTATATAAACATGAATACAGAGTAGAATAAAAAAAACAGTATGGATTCATTGTGAATAAAATAATGTTTTTTTTTAACAAAATGGACAGTACAGCATAAACTAAAATGGAAGTAGAACAGAGATTAACATACAATACAATCAAATAAAATTAAATGCATAAAAGACAGATAGAAATTAATAATACAGAATAGAATGGAATAAAAAGTAATATTATAGGGGAAAATAGACTTTGATTCAATTCAGTGTGTTAAAGAAAGTGAAATCCAAAGCAATTTAAAAACAAAATAGAAAAATGGAATATTATTTAATTGTACAGAAGATAATTAAATCAAATCGCATAAAATTGAACAAAATAGAATATAATAGCAGGCGGCACAGTGGCTTAGTGGTTAACCCTGTCACCTTGCACCTCCAGGATCTGGATTTAATTCCCACCTCAGGTCTGTGTGCATGGAGTTTGCCTGTTTTCCCTGTGCTTGGTGGGTTTCCTCTGGGTACACTGGTTTCCTCCCACAGTCCAAAAACATGCAGATTAGGCTAAATGGCATTCCCAAATTGCCCGTAGTGTGTGTGAGTGTGTGTATGTGTGTGTGCCCTGTTATAGATTAGCACCCCATCCAGGGTGTACCCCGCCTCGTGCTCTAAGTCTCCTGGGATGGGCTCCAGGCCCCCCGCGACCCTGTACAGGATAAAGTGGTATAGAAGATGAGTGAGTGAGAATAGAAGAGAATGATAATAGGATAAATTCTAATATAATAAAAGAGCAGTGCATCCCCCTTTAAAATAATCACATTTTGTTGCTATGAGCCTGAAATAAAAAAGACAGAAACACTTGTTGTACAGTTGAGTATAGCTGTTATTGTGAGGGGTGAGTAGAGTATTATAGAATTATAAAGTTGAATTGTTTAAAGCTGAAGCTGTTTGATTAGTGATAAGAGGAATTCCAGTTTTAGCATTCTGACCTGTTTTAATGAATTATTGATTAATCTGAGAGAAATGTTGACGTTCAGCATGGTTAACTTCAGAATAAATGCATGAGTCAGCATAACACACACACACACACACACACACACACGCACGCACACAGGAATTCCATCGGTTATCACCCCAGAAACACAGGGTGCCAAAATAAACGCACATACACAGGAACCTAGGGAGCAGGGAAGAGTGAAGTACAGACATAATGAGTGTGTACACATCACACACATTGACCATCACAACTGTGACATCACTTTCTCCTCTCATACACTGAAAGCATGAAGAGTGAGAGAGAGAGAGAGAGAGAGAGAGAGAGAGAGAGAGAGAGAGAGAGAGAAATGACAGAGCTAAATGAGTGAAGAAAGAGGATTAAAGAGGAAGTGAAGAAAAATAAACGAGGTAGGAGAACTTCAGTCAACAAGGGATTGAGGGATTTAAGGTAATAGGAAAAATACTGTATGTAATATGGATAAAGAGAATAAATTAGGCAATAAATGAAAAAAAGAATGGAACAAGGGAGTAAGATAATAAGGGAGGAATGATATAAGAGAGTAAAAAAAGAAGGAAGGGAATATAGGAGGAAGGGAAAAGGAAGTAAGGGAATAAGGGAGGATGGAAGTAAGGGAAGAAGAGAGGAATGGAGAAAGGAAATAAGGGAGGAAGGGAATAAAAGAGGAAGAGAATAAGGAAGAAAGGGAATAGGGGAGGGAGAAGTAAGGGAAGAAGGAAATAAAGGAGGAATGGAATAAGGAAAAAGGGATAAGAAGAAGAGAATAGGGGATGAAGTGAATGAAGGGAACGAGAAAATAAGGGAGGAAGGGAATAAGGCAATAAGGGATGAAGTGGAGGGTACAGTGTGTACAGTGCACTCTGAGAGCTGGACGGCATCCAAAACAAAGAGTCATCAAAATGTGGAGGTGATGGTTAGCTTTAGCTAATGCTAATCTGTCTCTCCCTCTCCTTCTCACACACACACACACACACACACACACACACACCGTTAGCCGGGTATCAGTCGGCATGAGAGAAGACGAGAGGAGGGAGGGATAAACATGGAAAAAGAGCAGTGATGGAGAGATGGAGGGAGAGATGAGGGGGTGAATGACATCATCAGTGTCTTACCTTACAATGGTGTGATGATCTGAGGACAAGTGTGAGCTTCCATCCTCCTGTTTACACACACAGACACACACACATACACACAGATGTACAGAGAGAGAGGCGTCAGACCCAGGAAAAACACACACACACACACACACCAGCATCAGAGTGAGCAAGGACGGACAGGGGGAGGGGGGGAGCAGCGGGGGAGGAAAAGAGCAAGTGAACAAGGGAGAGAGAGACAGAGAGAGAGAGAGAGAGAGAGAGAGAGAGAGAGAGAGAGAGAGAGATTAGCGTTAACTTTGCAGCTCTCAGACCTGTTTAGTTGCTGATTCCTTCTAAGGGGCCAAAATGTTTAAACCTTCAGTGTAACACTCCTGGATGAGACATTACAGGGAAGTTTAACCCCCAGCTGTCACTGATGGTACCTTGAGTGAGGACCTTAACCCTCACCTGCTCAGAAGTGTTTTTGTTGGCCTTTTGGCTGCTCCCATCGAAGGCTCACCTGCTCCAGTTTGACTACTGCATCCACACAACATGGCACAGGTTTGATGCCAGATGCCCTTCCTGATGTAACCCTTCCACTCTATCTGGGCTTGGGACTGGCACTACATCCAGTGGCTTGGTTTTGGGCATTGGGTGGGAATTGAACCTGATAGCTGAGATGTGTGATGAGATAAATGTATGTCTGCTATAATTATTAATGTAACTACAATTAGTATGACTAAACCCACAGTACATCAGTGTAACTAATCCCATGCTGCAATTAACAAATAGGGGAATAAAACACACTCAGGTTTAAGTTTTCCAAAGAAGGGAACATCCATTCAATTTAATTATGGAAATGTTTGAGAAAATATTTATTAATCAAAATGATTGATACTCATAAGCAACCCGTGAAAAATGTCCCTGCTGAGCCAGCTGAGGGTGATCATGGCAAAAAAAGAACTTCCTGAGATCGGATTAGGAAAAAATCTTGAGAGGAACCAGACTCCCAGCCCATCCCCATTTGGGTGAAACAGATAGTACAGTAGGAATTATTTTGCAATCACTCTGTGTGTTAGGCAGCTGAATGATCTATATAGCAGATGATGTGTTCAAGTTAATATGGAGTCCAGTTTGTTATTGGAGGCACAGGTACAAAACTTTAGGAAATTCTAGTCCTGAACTGCAGTCAAAAGACATCAGAGAAAAGTTGTCTGCATCAGCCAAGGCCAGGACACTCTTCCTGGTAAAATGGAATCATCCCCAGTGGCCATGTGCACCCAAGGCAGACCACATAGGGCATCCATGCGACAAGGTCTCCAACTAGAAGCGGGGAACCAGGGTGAGTCAGACAGGTTCAGGGAGCAGAGAGGGTCTTGATCACTGGGAGCTCAGGAGCGCCGACAGAGAAGTATGGGGAGAAAGAGAAAGAGAGAGAGAGAGAGAGAGAGAGAGGAAGAAAAGATAAAAGAGTGATACAAGTTTGGTATGATCAAAGTAATATGTATTAGGTGAATGTATATTTAGTGTAAAGTACAAGCAGGGTCTCTAGCAGGACTAACTATGACAGCATAACTATAAGGAAAAGCCAGACAGAAACACTGACATGAGGGCTCCCTAAGATGTAAAAGCAACAAGTCACTTCCCTGTCCATTAATCTGAGTGATTAATGAGAGTGGGGAAGACAGCATCCAAACATACCAGTTCACCATAATACTCTAAGCTCATGACTGCTTCTTTACCTAAGGCAAATCTATTCACAAAGAGTCTTTCAACCTAGACTTAAAAATTTATATTTTCTTACAAATTTATAACTATTCCATAAATTTGTAAGAAGAAGCTCTGTCCCCTGCCCTAGTTTTCATAATACTTGTTTCTGACAAGCAGCCTTTGATGAAAGTAGGCATGGGGGATCATAAGACACCAGCAGTTCACTCAGGTACTGTGGTGCAAGAACATTTAGTGCTTTATAGGTTAATAGTAATATTTTAACTCGATGCGAAATTTCACGGGTAGCCATGTGAATAAGATAATGGTGATGAGCTCATATCTTCTGGGTCTAGTGAGGACTCTGGCTGCTGCATTCTGGACTAACTGAGGTTTAGGCACCTAGTAGAACTTCTAGACAGTAAGGTGTCTAGAAGTTCTACTTGTTGCCGTGATAAAAGCATGAAATATTTTTCTGTGTAATGACAATATCTTTATGATTCTGGCAACATTTCTGAGATGAAAGAATGATATCCTGGTAATATTATCTACATGAGCTTCAAATGAAAGATTGCACAGAAAGGTCATCTAGAGTTACTGTGTGAACAGAACGCTTGCTTTAGCTGTAAGTGGTCCTAGTATCAGTACTTCTATCATGATTAAGCAGAAGTAAGTTACAGTGATTAGCATCCAGTTTCAAATGTCCTTTACACATTGCTTTTACTAAAAAACTTTCTTAAGCTGCTTTTTCTGGCTTTGATAAGATAACTGTGTGTCATTAGCACAGCAGTGTAAAGCAATACCATGCTTATGAATTATGTTGTCTGGAGGAAGCATGTAAAGAGAAAATATCAGTAGGCCTAAAACTGAACCTTGTGGAACACCAAACTTCGTTTTAGAATATGCAGAATAGTCACCATTTAAATTTACAAACTTATAACAGGAGAGGGCCATTCCCTTAATTGCTACTACATTTTCTAATCTGTGAAGAAAAATACTATGATTAATGGTGTCAAAAGCTGCAATAAGAACAAGCAAAACAAGAGATACTGATCATTTAGATTTTATATTAATGTTTTTTTTTGTATCAGTGCTGCACTGCACAAGCCAACAAACACAACAGGGCAACTGGCTCCACAAGGGGGCACTCTTGATCCACATGAAGATTTTGTGTGCCCACACGCATCGTTCTGTGCGTGTGTGAAAGATTGAGGAGCTCTGGACAGGTATTTCCCAAAGACACAGTGAAATCGAAGGATGATGCATGGGCTGGAACAGCAGTCATTTTCAGTTTCCCTACATCAGGGGTGGCTTTAAATCTCACCTTCAGCGTGTGTGAAGTTTGCATGCTCTCTTTGTGCTTGGTTTTTTTCGGTACCTCCAGGTCCCTCATGACCCTACTACACAGGACAAGTGGTATAAACAAAGGATAGAGGCATGAATGGAGGCTGTTTTTTTTTTTTTTTACTTTGCTGCCCCCTTGTGGCTCAGCTGTGTATTACTCCAGCAAGGCTAATGTTGCTTTGACTGACAGGGAAGGGAGTGTTTAGGTATAAACAGATAAACATAATAAGGAACAGGGGAGGAAATTCTTTTACCCCACGACTACATCACTCATCTCAGATGTTCCTCTTATTTAAATACCATTACGGTTTAATTGTAAAATATTCAAATTGAAATATAAGAATTATAAATTGTTAGATATTTGTAACAATAATAATACAAGACTATCAATAAAAGGTTAAATACGCAAGGATAATACACAATAAAAATGGCTGAGACAGAGGAGAGAGCTAGAAGTTTGTGTCTATATAAGAGCTCAGTGAAGTAAAACTTCTGTAGTCCTAAATATAAGAATCTTTAATTCTTTAGAATATCAGCTCCTTTAAGTTCCGGGTTCCTGGGTCGAATCCCAAATAGCGTTAACTGGAAAACTAGTATGTCGGGTATACAAATCCCTTGTCCCACACACAAGATTCTAAAGGGATTTGGGATTCAGCCTCAAATTAGCCATCAGCAGAACAACACAGCCGTTTCAGAGTCGATTCAGAACGACTTGGAAGCAATTACAACAGCGATGTGGTGTTAAGATGACAATGTAATCAGATGTGTTCTTCCTGAAAGAGCTTCTGTGACTGGTTTTGAATGTGGTTTTGACAGGCAGCTGCTCTCTCCCCAGTATTGCGGATCATACAGGCCTACTTTCACCTCTGGGCATGACACCTGTCACATCTGTACTCGATATCAAGATGGATTTCAGTCAATTTTGTACAAAGATGGATTCTCTGCAAACTGGGTAAACTGAATAAGCCTGAGACAGGCAGATGAACTATTGGAGTATATCCTGTCTGTAACCATCTACCTTCGATCCTCACTCACTGCACTCCTGGCTTTGGTGAGTATATTATTGCTAAGTGAAAGCATTTACAACTTATCTACAACTCACTGCTGTAGACCGAGCAGGTTTTTACAGGACTGCCTGAGAGTTGTGAAGGAAAAAGCATTAGATACAAAATTTCACACTGGCAAAATTCTTAAAAACTTCTTCATACATAATGCGAGAGTGTTTGATGCCTTTATAACAAACACTGAATCTAATATTGATGGGAAAAAAAATGAGTTTTATGTGAAGTAGCCAGTGCTGTACGTCAGAGACGTCTAAACAAGCACCACTGGAGATTTATTATTAATTAAAAGTGGAATTAAATAAAAAAAATCATTACATTTTCAAAAGAGACCTATTCACATCAGGAATCTGTACAGTCTCTTTCACTGTTATAATGTCAGCGAAGGTGATAATGATCTTTGTAACTCCTTTTAAACCTCCTTTGTGCAGAGGTTTAGATCGTATTACTGAAGTGTGTGCACGCGTGTTTAGTGAATTTGACTCAGGCTTGTGAAGGCTCAAGCTTGAGCATACAGTTATTAAAGGACTGAGAAATCCAAAAGCTGCTGATTATATAAGCTGTAATTAAAGATTTCGTATAAAACAAAGAAACGTGAAATCAAGTGTAAATATTTCACATTCTTAGGCTTTATGTTAAAGATGTGATGTAGTCATTACATGTTTCTGTCAGCTGTTTATTATATAACGGCATAAACTTGATGGAGAACCCCAGGCTGTTAATACAGGACATCAGTGTTTTAACTGATGTGTGTGTGTGTAAATAAATGTTGATTAAAACATTCTTTCAAAATTCTTTTAAAAGGGTCCTAAAAAAAAATTATAATAATAAGAGGGATGTTGTTTTTTCATCATGTTTATTTCCTCACTCTGTGTGTGTGTGTGTGTGTGTGTGTGTGTGTGTGTGTGTGTGAGAATGTGTGAGTGATATGAGTGTGGGAGAACCTGGTTCTGTTACACACAGCAGAACCAGCAGCTCCGCTCTGAACAGTCATTAGTTTGGATAGAGGGCATCCTTCTGCATACACCATATACACCATCTGTGCGCACACACACACACACGCACCTTACCCTTATACCGACCATAAGAGAACACAAGTTTGAGCAGGACCTGGTATAGGAGCAGAAACATGTCCAGTTATAAATGGTCCAAGTTCCACAAATGTCCATCAGTGCATCAGAAGTTCTTCACATCTTCACATTAACGTCTGATCCTGGATCAGCTGCAGGTTTCCACTTCCCCTGCCTTCCTAAAGGCAGGATCATCGTTAAAAACACTGCTATACTCACGATACCACCAAAATAACGGATCAGATCCTTCAGTGTTAACCAAACAAAACAAAACAAAAAAGCAGTAGTCGATCTGTCAATCAAAACTCAGCCAGGTTTGGTCTCAGCAGGTCTCTGCGTACGACGAATAAAAATAAACACCTGCAGAGAAAAAGAGGGAAGTATTCATTAGAAGACATTTGTCAAGCTGGAGCTACAGGGGTGCCAATACTTTGTGTAACCCAACACACATATACAACAGTAGATGGATGTGTAGTGTGCTAGTTTACTATGTTAAGCAAGCTATGCTATTTAGTGTTTAGATGTGTGTTGCTAGTCATCGTTGAATTAGAAACTTATACATTTCACAACCAATTGTCCATTTAACCTGAAAGACACACAGACTTATAAATGATAAGTGCTGGAGTTTCTCATCTATCATCCTTAAAAGCATGACCATATGACTAAATCTCCGCCCCCTGACTCCTCCTATTGGCTGATATGGTACGACACTAAAGCCCAGTAAAATTTTTAAAAAATATCAAAACCCTGAGCTTATAACAAACCAGGGAGTGTGATACGCATAATGTGTTGGTACAAGGTGGAATTTTTTTTTTTTACATTTTCTTTACAAAATTCCAAAAGTCTTAATACGGCTGTCCTTCTGTACAACGACTATTATCGTAATATTTAGGACACGCCCCCTCTTATTATTATAATTTTTTTTTTTTAAATAGTTAAAGGTTGTATTATAAAACATTATAATGAGCATTCATGTAATTTTCTCACTCTGTGCATCTTTTGTTCCTGCTACGTCTGAGACTCTGCCTCCTGTGTTCCAGAGTCCCGCCCTGATTCTTTGATTGACAGGTTCTTCTCCTCTTCTGGATCATAGAAATAGAATTTCCGTAAGTACCCGATCAAAGGCCTGAAAGAGAACCACAGAACCATGTGAGTAATCTCGTCTCAGGATCACATGACTCAGATCAACCAATCAGAACACAGGAAGGAAATGACCTCTGCGTGTGTGTGTGTGTGTGTGTGTGTGTGTGTGTGTGTGTGTGTGTGTTCGTGGGAAGTGGTAGCTCGACTGTGCTCGCTTGTCACTTGCATATGTGGACAGTGGTGATGGCCCACAGTGTGTGTGTATGTGGGACACGGTAGCTCATCTGTGTGTGTGTGTGTGTGTTTGTTTGTGTGTGTGTGCATGTACGTGGGCAGTGGTAGCTCCTCTATGTGGTCGATGCGGACGAGCTGTCTGATGCAGAAGCGACAAAGATGTTGCAGAGACTTCACGCTGCTGAAACGAGACACAGGATAAAGGAGCTGCACTGGGGTCGGAGGGAGACCTGAGACACAGACAGAGGCACGACTACGTTAAAAAAATTTAAATTACAAACCAACAAATAATACCATTGTTCAAGTTTATGCATGTCTAAACAGTAAACAAAAAAAAATTCTATCTGGGCAAGGTAAGGTGGAGAGCGCAAGGTGAAGAAGTAAGGATGAGAGAGGTGAAGTGATGATTGGGTGAGGATGAGAGAGAGGTGAAGTGATGGACGGGTGGGAATGAGAGCGAGAGGTGGAGCAATTGTGAACTCACCCGGAACTCGTGAGCGTAGGAAGTACAGGAATCGTCCATTCTTAGAGTGCATGATGGCTCGCTCGATAAACTCTACCACCGAGTGACAACGATCCTCAAACTTTGGGTGACACCACAGACTGAACGTACCTATACACACACACAAACACTTTTATCATGTTCCCTTTAAGGTAGAGACTTAATTTACCCCTAACAAAATATTAAAATTATTGGCACCCTTTGACTGCCTCTCTCCCCCTCCTTCAATTAAAAGTATTGGCACCCCATGGCTACTGCCTCCCCGTTTGGACCTATAGGTTGACTCCTTGTTCGTACCCGATTAAGAATATTGGAACCCCATGGGTGTATGCTTCCCCTAGCTTATTATTGAAAGTATTGGCAACCTTTGGTTGCGCCCTTAAAAAATGCACACATTTAAAAGTGTGTATAAAATTAAAAGTACCTACTCCCTTTTGTCTGCGCCCCTAATTAAAAGTATTGGAACCCCATGGGTGTATGCACCCCCTACCTTATTATTGAAAGTATTGGCACCCTTTGGTTGTGCCCATAAAAATGCACACATTTAAAAGTGTGTATAAAATTAAAAGTACCGACACCCTTTTGTCTGCGCCCCTGATTAAAAGTATTAGCACCCCTGGTTGTACGATTCCCCTATGTTAATATTAAAAGTATTAGAACTCTTTAATTGCTCTGCCACCAACTCAATGAAAAGTATTGGCCATGCTTTCTAACTAAAGATCAAGAATTCGGCACTGCCAGAAGTGCCCCCTACTAAAAAAAACTAAAACGTACTAGTACGCCCTTGGTTGTTTTTTGCTCCCTAAAAACGAAAACTATTGGACCCCATCTGTGGTGTTCTGCAGCTGAAGTGATATTTACTAGCAAAAGTGGAAAAAGAAAAAGAGGAACGCCTGATACTGTAAATGAAGGAGGTATAATTGTGTAAAGGGAACGAGTGTTTTCTGCAAAATTGGAACATTTCCTCTTTTTTTAGGCAACTTCACCACTTCCTCTTCCTACACACAGACAAACAGCTTCCAGAGAATGACAGAGACGAAAGAACAAAACGAAGCCACGCTGACTGTGTATGTAGGACAGAGGAAGATCGGTGTGTGTGTGTGTGTGTGTGTGTGTGTGTGTGTGTGTGGTCATATGCTGAGAGGATGATACATAGATGTAAACACAGACATCTACACTCCTCACCACATATCTGTGTGTAAAGTGTGTAGGAATCAGATGTTCTCTTAGAAAAACAGGATGCGTGGGAGAGAGTGGTGTATGTGTGTGCACACACCTCTGTAGTGCTCCATGCGGGTGTGGTGTGTGACCCCCTGCGATCTGAAGCTCAGGCTGAGGATGTATCGCGGGTCTGAGCTGTCTCGCACCAAGAACGAGCCGTCTGCTTTTCCCTTCAGCTTCATCTCCGCATCCTCCCAGTTCATCGGTCCCCAGTACCAGCCGCACTAACACACACACAGACACACACACACAGACACACACACACAGAGCAAGGAGTCACTCATCCTGCCCTAAACGAACTGACAGAGACATATTCGAAGGCATATATTTATAGAAAGACAGGGATCTCACCTTTTCCAGCTCTTGCAGGCTGGTGGCAAAGCTGCTGGTCAGAGGACACAACAGGGATCGACGCTGCGCGGGGCCACTTGAATGTTCGTTCTGAAGGGGACGTGGCCTAGACGGAACACTGCGGAGAGTTGTATCTGCAAAAGCACAATGCAGACACTTACTCCTGTGTAAGTGTGCGCGAGTTTGTACAATAATTATTACTTTATTCATGCGTGTGTTACCATTCAGACTCAGGCTGTGGTGGATGTGTGTGTGAGAGTGTGTGCGTGAAGGCTGTAGTGACTGCGCTGAGGAGAGCAAGCGTCCGGGCTGAGGTACTCCCAAATCATCTAACAAACAACAAACAAACAAAACAAACAAGCCTTTACACTGTAACATCAAAGGGCAAGAAGAAGAAGAAAAGCAAAAGAACTTAGAGAAAGGAGGGTAAAAGAGAAAGAGAGAGACACAGAGAAAGAGAAAGTACCGAGCAAGCTGAGACTTCTCCTGGGTGGAGGAGGAGGCGTGGGAGGATGGAGAGAGTTTACACTCCTACGAGAAATGTCCACATCAACCAGAGACACGGTCTCACCTAAACAGGACAGAGAGAGAGAGACAGACAGACAGTAAAAGAGAAACCAATTAATAGACAGAAAGGGAACAAAAAGCAAATAGAAAAGACCAATGACCAGACAAACGAGAGAGAGAGAGAAAGAGACAGGGAGAGATAGAGACTTGGGTGAAACCCACACATGGACGGTGTAAATGTTGGGCGAGGGCGAGCCCTCACTGCTCTACACCCATTTTGTCATGCACTTTGTCTTAAATCTATAAATGAGAGTGAGGCCCTCACCAGTGAAGGGAACAGGAGAGTAGGAGGCACTGTGAGGCCTGACCATCTGAGACCTAAGAAACACAAAGGAGAGAAACAAATGAATGTATGTTAGTTACAAAACTAAGTGAGAGATGTGACGCTCATCAGCAGCTTTAGTGTTTAATGAAAATGAAAGAACAGACTTCATGACTTTACACACAAGATCAAACCGCTCCAGAGAGATTATCTGATTTCCACTGTTATCTGATTATTCAGTTGCTTATGTTAACACTCACCCACATAATGCTGATCATCTTTGAGTTTTTCAAAATCACAATAGCTTTAAACCTCTTTCTTTATTAGCGTCATCTTACTCACACTCTAGCCTGACTCCGCCTACACCATAATGGATAGCTCTAACGCCCATTAGCATAACTCTGCCCGTTTTACTTTCAGATGCCTCACATAACACACGTCTCTCACGCAGTCTAAACAATCCAATTCCTGCGCTACATGCTGAAACCGTAAACAAGTAAAGTGTTAGAAATCAGACACATACTGAACATGGTATGAAGGGGTGGAGCCACAAGAAGTGGGTGGCGACATCAACATAGTATGGCTATCTAAGGTGTAGGGCTATCAAAGGCTAACAGACCGTGGCTAACAAACCGGCGTAGATACACATTCACATTTCATACAAACTTAAATAATTCTTTTGATTGTGTAAAATTGCTTTGCGACAATGTCAATTGTTAAAAGCGCTATACAAATAAAATTGAATTGAATATGGAAGTAGATTATTTAATGATAAGGTTGTCATGGTAACAGGCTGGCTTACTATTTGGGGTCATATGATCTAGAGCACAGATTTGCTTATTAGTACATATTCACAGCTCATCTGTATAACCGTGTATAAACGTATGAAGATTGGTGCATCCTGACCTGGTGATTTCGGGATCGCCGGAGCCAAAAACGTCGACGAGGCTGCTTCCGGAGGAAGTGGATGACGCGAGGGATGGTCTCTTGTTGGTCATGTGACCTCGCTCGGTGCTGCCGGTGCTTTTCGTTCGGAACAGTTTGCTCAAACACACCTTGAGTGAGCCCTTCCTGGACTTCCCTCGCTCCTTCTCCCTGCTCCCGCTGCTAATACTGCTGCTGCTGCTGCAGGCGGATAGCTGCAGGCCCGAGCCCACGTGTTTCGGAGTGGGTGGGCGACTGAGTGGGGCCGGAGGGGCGGCGGAGGCATCCTGACAGCAGGGGTCAGAGGTGAGCTGGCGCATCAGGCCACTGAGAGATGCGGACTCACTCAGAGTCTGAGCGAAACTCGGCTGCTCTTTCGCCCCCTTGTGTCCTACTTGGTTCGTACCCAGACCCTCCAACACCAGCAGGGTGTCACTGGTCTCACTCGGGTCCTCTCCGGGCTGACAGGAGCACACCTCTCCTCCGTCCTTCCGCGCGGTGTCCGAGCTCGGTTCGATCTCGGTCAGCTGCCGGGCCAGACTCAGGACAGGATCCAGGGTGGAGGTACCGGGTCTGAGGGAGTCGTGTCCCGGTTTGTCCCCTACAGAATGGTCCTTTAGGCGCCTGTGACAGAGTCCTTCCTGAAGTTCCTGAGGTTCCTCGTGGGTACTGAGTCTGAGCACAGGGATCCACTGACACGCCTGAGTGTCGGCGCTGTAGTTCGGCTCCTCTCTGCCTCCTCCTCCCCCCGGTGGTAACCCGCCGGTCTTCTCCAGTACCTCCTCACGGTCCGGCTCCAGGTCATCATACTCAGCTGCAGAAACCAGACGCATGAGCACGAAGTCCGGACTGCGCTCCTGCGCGTTCACGTTAACGTTACTCATCATTCCCACCGCGCGCGCGCGCGCGCCTCCCTCTGTTCTCACTCCTCAGTTAAACGCCACATCTTTTCTCCTCCTCCTTCACCTCCGCCGGTGGTGGTACTACACACACACACACCTCAGCGCTGACGGACGGAAGGCATTTTTAGCTGGTCTGTTGTCTCCTGTATTATTAGCGCGGATGCTAGCTAACGCTCCGCCTGCGCGTGAGGTACTCACAACAGCGCTCGTGTCAGTCAGAGAACACTAAACACACTGATCACACTAAACACACACGCGCGTTTATGAGGTAAACCCCACCCCGCGAGCGCGCGCCGCAGCCACTTTAACGGACCTACAGATGCTATCTCGCGCGAGCTCTGCCTCTGCCGCTGGTTTGGTTTACGGAAGTGCCAAAACGCGCCATGACGTCACCGTCACCAGGAAGTAAAAATCACAACCGAGCGAAGGGTTATAATTTCACGTTAAAGGATATAATTATCTCTTTTTTTTCGCCATAGTAACAAGCCATTTGAACACACTGTCAAATTTTATATTTTAACGACCAAGTTCTACATTTATAAATGTAAATTATCTAAATCATTTTCTAGAATATTGCTTTTCCTCTGTGAAACACAAAACATGTTGAACTCGTTATATCTAATATAACGAGTGTTATATAACATTGTGTTATCGTATTGACATTTAGATTTAAATCAATGAACCACTGATTTTCCCCATTTATTATTTAGTTTTTGATTTGTTTGGTGGTCTACTTTGTCTATTATTTATTCTTTGTAATTTTGCTTATACTGTACATTTTCTATTTATTTTTTGTTCTGTTAACTGTGGATAGTTAAGAGCATAAGTCAATTTTCACACAAGAATCTTAAAAAGTTATTCTAGTATTCTTTCAATATTGTATTTGTATTTTTTGTTTTTAAATAATAAGCTCACTGTGCCGTGTGGTTATAAATATTTTTAACTACAAGGAGTAGGATAAAATTTATAATAAATGTATCTTTATCTTCATAATTATATTATAATAATGCTACGTAAAAAAAAAAAAAAACTTTCCTAAATGTAAATTTAATAGTACATTCCTCTTTCTTGTATTCAAAAATAAAATTACGAGATACGTGGACAGTATAAAATTTCCCCAAAATCCAAAGCTATTGGAATTTCACATTTATGAGTCATACGAGATGCATTTCTAGTTCCTGCGTCTTTACAATGTTTTTATCTTCCCTGGCTGTTCGGATATTTATTGTTTACAGAAAAAAAACGGTACCATGTAACAATTTGTTCCTTAGATGTGTAACGACATAATTGAACATGTTTACACACTACGTTAATAATAAACGCTTCAGAATAGTAGTTTATTCCTGAAAATATATTTCCTGGATAATGACTGATGACCAATCAGATCACAGCGTTCCGCTGTATCAGACCATACTGGCCGTTTAATTAGTTAATTAAATTCGAAATTAGTAGTTTACTCGGAAATCTATGCGGAACTTGCAGAATTTTTTCATACGTTCATATTTCTCAAACATTATACTTGAATTGTGTTGATTTGGAAAAAAAAAAAAAGAAAAAAAAGCTTGGTAACAATGTACGCAGCAATAGTCATCATAGATGACTTTTTTGTAGGTATGAATGAAAAGAATGCCAAATTATTAAGTTTGACATGGTGTAATAATGCTTAAAGCAAAATCAGAATATACTGGTGCAGAAGCATGTACAACACTTAGTTTTATTTTATTTAAGAGAACCAAGCAGGATAACTGATGCAGCTTTAGATATAAAACCACCATCTTTTACAGTCCAACAAGTGAGCCTCAGAGCTCCCCAGTGTGTTGATGGACCAGCTGATCCCCCTCTCACACAACGCATTTTCTCCTTATCTTAACCCCCCCTCTATTTTACTCCTTCTCCAACCACACCATTTCAGTGTCTATGTAAATGGGTCCCTGCCAAGTATGTGATGTTCATTTATGAGGTCACAAAGGGGGGGGATGGAGTACAATTTTCTTGTTTTAGCTCTGACCAATTAGAAAGCAGGAACCATCGCCCACAGACCGGAGATCCAGTCAAATATCTAAACAGGAGCAGGACTGACAAATCGCCAATCGTGTTTTATCTATGTAAAACATGTACAGCATCTGTAGGCATCAACCACTCTTCCTAAAAACTAACCTCCAAAACAATTCCATATAAAGAGTATTCAGAACTGTATTATATCCTCTATAAAAGCCTTAACTCACGTCACTGGCATTTTGACCTGAGGTGTGACTTTCAGGAAACGCTACACATCAAAACCCCCTGACACACAATCTTATTGTGAAAAATACAAAACAAATAGGGAACTAACGAAAAAAAGAGGAGGGAAAAAAAAGCGAAGTTAAGAAGTTACACAACCTCATTTCGCATGCACTTTACTTCAAGGGGGAAAAAAGGGCATTAAACATTGAGTAACGAGAGAAACTCGAACAGATGTATAACAGAGCACCAAAGAAAAATAGCCACCTGATTTCCAGCATTTCATGGATCAGGAGATGGTTGAGGTGTTCAAGCATCTGACAGGACAGTTGGTCTAATCTCCAACAGTAGACTTTTCATGATCCTAAAACGTGTTAAAGGCACAATAAGCTGAGCTGCCGGCTCTAATCTCCATGTCACACAGAGCACAATGAAATGAAGGTGAAGTACGACAAGTGATAAGGGGAATGTTTGATATCATTTTATTGTGGGTTCTTTTGAGAGCAATGGAAAAATATAACCTTATACAAACATCTGATTTCTCTCTCATTTATTTATTCATTCATATTTTTAAACAAGCTCGGAAGTCTCCCTTTTTCCCCAACCAAGTGCAGCAGAAAAGCTAAACTGGGGCCGAAAACCGAGCACCAAGCCCGAGAGCTCAATTTGTCTCGATGTCGCAGGTGAACGCTTTGTCATCTTTTTTTTTTTTATCTCAACAACCCATCAACTTCAAGAAATTAAGCCTTGCTTAATGTTTTTTTTTCTCATCTGAATTTAATTTGGCACTTTTAATCTGCAGGAATTTACCATTTACCGAGACTTCAAGAGTAAATTGTAAGTGTGAATTACTTTCACCTTCGAGTCGATCTCTTCGTGCACATCCCAAAAAAGTGCGAGTCTCTCTCAGCCGAGCCGACTGAAGAGAAAAGTCTGGAACTCGGCGCCCACATTAATGACAAAGGAAAAAAATAAAAATAAACAAAAAACACACAGAAATAAGTAAAAACTAAAAAAAAAAAAAAAAGGTGAACATTTCAGTGATTTCAGGGAAGAGCAGCCGTACATTTTTTTTGAAGTGCTGTAAAAAAGCCAATCGTCTCCCTCTTATAATTATACGCAGAAATACAGCGTTAAGAGCTACGTTTATTTCTCATAAGCTGATAGAACAGAAAAGAGGGGCCAAGGGGTGAGAGGGGGCAGGGTGGAGACAGCAAAACCCCCTCCCTCACTCACACACTCAGTTGGCCATCTTGGATTCCAGCAGCCATGTTTGTTTTGTGATGTTCGGTCCCCCTCCCGTGTCCTCGGGCAAGCCAGAAACTCATAGCACTTATAAGTGAAAAAGAAAATAAAAGAAAAGAGAGGAGAGGAAGATGGGAGGGGCTTCACAGATCCACTGAACGAGTCAAGTAGTCCTTTTTTTGGGTTGCTCTGCCCACTCCCTCTTCCCTCGGTTGATTATTCACGTTTATAGTAAGAGCCTACAGAAGAGCTAGGAAGCTAATCCAGTTCATGTTGTCCATATCGAGTCCACAGGTGAAGGAGAAAAAGAGCTTGGGGATTTCGGAGAGAGGAAGGAGCGTCTGTGTTCAGGATGGAGGGATATACAGGGGGGTAAGGGAGGGGCTGCTGTTTTTGTTTACTGATCAGCCTTCGTCCTATTTCGACTGCTGGAATCTTCACTCAGAAGGTGGTGTGATCTCATTCGTCACGCTCACTCGTTCACTCGCACGCTCACTCGCTCTCTCGCTCACTCACTCTCAGACACTCAGCTCAGCGCACACACACACACTCTTCTGCTCCCACTCGCGCGTGCCAAAAACATATCTTCACTCGGCCGCTTCTCTTACGGTGTGTTAACGTTCCCCTCGGCAATGATGGATCTAAAATAAATAAATAAAAAGGGGTGTAAATACTATTGAGCAACATTTATTATCCTACAGGAAAAAAAATGTTTGTATGAACAGAACAGAAAGTGACAGAAATTAAACTTCAGCAATACCAGATTTTAATTGATGACCATACCCCTCTTTACAGGTGGTTAAAAAGATATTATGAGTCGTATAAAGATTCTTTATCTTTAAGCATGTGGATTGAAAGCCAAGAGGTACAGGTAACTCACCAGGCCTGACTCTTGAGCTTGCGGAGCTCCTTGGTGGCCCACGTGGCAAGAGTTTTAGTTTTGGTGGTTTTGGATCGTCGTCCCTCGGTGAGCAGTTCGTTAATCTGAGGACGAAGCTCCACCAGCTTCATCACATCCTTACCGAATGTTGTGCACAAGTCACTATACACACAAAGGCAAACTTATTTGCAAACTGACCATAATTGATGGGGTATGGGTTGGGGTAATTGACTACAAAAACAATTTTAAAAGTAGCAGATCAGACAGAAGTTTCATAGCCCTTTGCATCCCTACATTTGGTTCAGGCAATCAGGGGAAGCAGAACTAAGGAGTACCACTGTGTAAGTTGAGAGACAGCCCATGAGGGGATAAAAGAAAATAAATTAATAAAATTTAAAAGGCTTGTTTACCCGATGAGTCCGACAGCGTTGGCCACCACTCCGTCTGAGTGATCCTCATCCTCAGCGATATGATGAATGAAGGATAGGATGAACTCCACACGCGGCTGCACCAGCATCACATCCGCTAGCAAACACACACAGCCATTAAAACCCAACCTTACAGCATCAGTATAAATGGTGCATGCATGAGTGCGTGCGCAAAACTCACGATGAACATTCTCCTGGTCTCCTTTAAGACCCTGAATGATCCCTGTGTATGCCTCCAGACAGCCTTCGCGCAGCTCGTTCAAATAATCCACCATGTCGTAGTCCGTCTGTAACCCAGAAGGGAGAGAATTTATTTGATCAGAAACACAGCAATAATAAATAAATAAATACATTTTAAATATTAGGGTTGAGTTTTTTTTAGATTGAAGGATCAGTAGAGTCATGATAGCTCAAATCAAGTGTGGAGTCCTGTCAGTTCCCAGAGTGTACCAAAACACACAAATGGTTTAGACAGACTCGCTTTACTCTGTGACAACCTAAAATCCCATAATACTACACTCCACAGTAACGGGAGGATCTGCCGTCACTCACTATATCCAAGAACAGGGAATTAGTCAGAGGGGGTTGATTTATCTCTAACAGCAACTCTGACAGTAAAGCATTCCTTCTAACACGTTATGGTTTCTATAGAAACAGCTCGTGCTCAGTCTATACAACCAGCACTTCACTGATTAAGAAAATAAACGTCATGTTAAAGTTTTCTTAAAGCCATTAGATACCCAATACGTATCTCTAGTGTCAGAGCTTTGTAATGGAGGGCAAGCTGTGACCAGGATTATGACATCTTCAGGACAAAGAAGGTTTTGCTTCTTGGTAAGTAATATTCCTGGGTAAAATTTTTTGGTAAAAAATGGTAAAATGCTCTCCGAGGAAAATAAATCAACTTAAAGGTGGTAAGTGCACTTATCTACAACACGTGTAGTGTTTGTTTGCATAAATAAATGTCTATGTTTTAGATTAGGCTGTGTCTTATATGTATGGTAGTGTTAAAGCCTGCTACCTTGTCCACTTGTGCTTGAGAAGCCTGCTGCAGCGTGTCCAATACCACATCCAGATATTTCTTAAACTCCCCTCCGATGGCCAGAGCGATGTCACCGAACACGGAGAGGATCTGCGGCTTCACGGACCTGTGCACATTCTCATTCTACACACACACACACAGGCAAATGTAAACATTTTGTATACAATTACATAAAATATTCTAAGCGTTAACGTAAAGCATCATCACAGGCTACATGGTTTTAACACACTACTACTACTTATTCAATCAGAGACGCACTCAAAAGATGTGTGTATTACACAGTTATAATACTCACGCCCAGGTTCTCCAGCAGCAGCTGCATGATTTCATCACAGTAAGGCAGAATGTTGGCCATCAGGGCTCGACACAGGTCGCACACCAGACCCACAGCGGCCAGACACACCTACACACACAAGTTAACTAAAACGTTTCATAAACCATCACCATTGAACAATGCATAAGTCAAAAGCATCTGTGCTGCGTGAAAACTAATGTGGAGTCCTGTCAGTACCCGGAATGTACAGAAACACACAGGGTTTAGACAGACTCGCTTTCATCTGTGACGAGCTAAAATCCCAAGATGCAAAACTCCACAGCAGTGAGAGGAACTGCCGTCACGTACATAAAAGTCATCAACACTGTTTAAAGATCAAAGTTAAACTGATGACCGAGGAGAAAGGGGGGTAAATTCTGTTACACTGTGATGCTGCATGACCCCCATTTCATATTCAAATACTGGTTCTATTTTTATTCTGCTTTTCTCTTCACTTCCTCTTCCTTTTCTCACCCTCTTTTGAGCTACTTTAATAGACAGACAAGCTAGCAAAATATTGTTATGTGCAATATTAGCAGCCAGTTGGTGTGTTAAAAATAACTGCTTGTGTTTAAGTACTCAGGCTGCGCATTCCTCACCACACCATCTGTGAATCACTCTGTACACAGTCCTGAAGAGACGAAACCTGAATAAAACCCTTACCTTTAAATCGTCTTAAGATTTTTTTTTTTTTTTTTGACAAAGACTAGACAATAGCCCTGAAACATGTTTCCATGATATATTTGCTAATAAAGGACAAGTTTTGGTGTAAACCTTTATCATCTTTGTGTACAAACACCACAGCATCTTACTACCACGCACCATCTTGGAAAAGACCAAGAGCATAAAATTAACCATGAGAGAAAACTGCATGTACCTGATATTCCTGATAGTTCTTCAGTCCAATAACCAGGAATGGTTTGAAGGCTTCCATGTACTTCAGGAAGTCACTGCCCAGAACTGCACAGGCACACACACAAACAAGATCAGTGGAGTTTTAACAGCTCAAACTGAGCAGCACCATTAAATCACTGACTTACTGAAAGGCGGTAACAGGCAAATCTAGTGCACTAGACCATCAACACTAAGACAACAAATGAAAATACAAACACTTTAAATAAATAGGGTGTGCTAGGATTTCTTCATTCATCATTATTACTTCAAATCATAATACCTACACAATACACTGATTCTTAAAACAATAAACACCACAAGTTGTTACCTTCACACGTATGCAATTGGGGATGCAAGGCCTGTTTTTTTTTACTGTAACTAAAAGACCCAAGTCAATATAAATAAAGAGCAATATAAATAAAGCTGCTTAAGAGTCAAGAGTCAAAAGCTCAGAGGCGATTGAGACTAAAAGATTTGCAACTTGTTTAAAATCCAGGTCTGCATCCCACACTGCTCTTTAGTGTGCTGCATCATTGTTACTGTACATCTGCTTCAAACCATATGAACAAGACTCCCGTTAACGGTTTATGGGGCCGTTAGGTAATAATGAGCATGTACCTTCTACCAGCGTGCTAACAGCCATAAGGGCATCCTCCTGCACTCCTCCGGAGCCAGCCGTGCTCTGAAACATGCGCAGGAGAGACGCCATAACCACGTCGGAGATCTGCAGAGCGTCCTGGTGCTGCACCTTCCGCAGAACATTCTAAAGAGAGCGCAAAATAATATTAAGGCTCATTACTTCAACTCTGAATGAATCCTTATTGTACATGACCTTATTGCATATGAGGCTTAAACACCAGATCAATTACCAGAGTTTATTTAATATTTTTACAGAAAACCATGGCATCATTAATAATGTTTTTTTTCCTGGAGAGTTTACATTTTAGACTTCTTGCCATGAATTTTTCTCTCTTTAAAAATCCTCTAGGCACACTTATAACCAGTACTTCAGGTACTTAAGGGGTGAGTGGGCTCATGTTACAACTTGTGAGGTCATGCATACTGTCTCTATGCTCGTTGTTCACACCGAATAGAAGTAATATTCAGAGTAATTCTGAATCAGACTGCAGTGAGGGCTGAATTGAGGTCATGCGGGTAAAGATGGCATACACTGCCCATTGTCCAGGTAACAGTCTAAAAGGCATTTGGAGTCATACATTATGGGACACGCCCACAACATATGCTAGCTATGACGATAAACGGTTTAATAAATAATCCTCCAGGACAAAGGAGTGTATGGTGTGTGTATTGTGTGAACAGACCTGCAGTGTTGCACAAAGCAGAGACTGGAGATCGTTGAACTGGATTCGGTCTGACGTGCTCTGGATGTGAGACTGAGAGAGAAAGAGAGAGATTGTCAACTTAGCCTGGACACACATTCTTTTATGTAACCCAATAACTAAAGATTAGACTAACTAAAGACAGGAATTCATTTCTTTGGTCCAGAGCTCAAAAGCATGACTAAACCATGATTCTGGGAACACTCCTGTTAGAAATAATATACATCTTTACATTTGCGTAGCAGAGTATTATTGTTAGGCATAAAAATCTGCATTGTTTTGTACCCTCTGGTTACAAAACAGTGAGCGTCTACAACATAGCCGTCCCTCAGTATATGTAGAGGATTCATTGCAGGACCCTTTAATGATACCAAAAGCAGCAGATGTTCAAATCGCCTATCAAAAAAAATTATCAAATATTTATGTTTAATCTACAGACGTCCTACTGTATACTTTAAAATAATCTGTACATTATACCCAACACAACATAAATGCTCTAAGGGCGGAGGGGTATGCCAACTCCTAACCTTACTTTCATGCACCAAATTCAAGCTTAGTTTTTGGGAACTTGTTCAAGTTTTTTTTTTTTTTTTTTGCCATATCGTCAGCCCATGGTTATGGAGAAGATTTGGAGAGCCGACTGGATTAAACCTTTAACAGGGGTACCTGTGTAGTATGTGTTTCCTTCAAATTAAATCAGTAAAATGTTCTTAGTAACAGACTATACCATTTTAGGTAAAAATATGCATTTTGTACTGCATAACTAGTGTGTTTTGAGCCACATGACACAAGCAGCCATGACTCACTCACCTTATTTATGGATCAGCAAATTTTGATTAACTTATTAATGGATACATTGTATGGAGTAATGGATACTGTAACATAATTCACATACAGCTTTACAACAACTTTTTAAAACAGCACTTAAAAAAAAAATAAATCAAAGCACATGTGGAGTCCTGTCAGTACCCAGACTGTACGGAAACAGACAGATTTTAGACAGACTCGCTTTACTCTGTGACGAGCTAAAATCCCAGCTTGCTAAACTCCACAGCAGTGGGAGGAACTGCCGTCACACACAGCGACACTTGCATCCTATTTTCTTGTAAACAGCGCAGCTACATTACACTTGTCATCTAAATCCTGGCATTTAAGTTGATGTTAGTGAGCTAGTTAGAAGACGGCTCGGAAGCAAACTCTGCAATACTTTAGATTCATGCTGTAGTATTTAATGGCAGGTATACAGTCTGTCCTCAGTAGGGAAAGAGAGAAATTTACACTTTCATCACACCCCTTAATTTACATAAGTAGTCAGGGAGCACAGCTATAGCAGACAGCTAATGAAGTGAATTTCAGGTTTACAGTGAAAAATATAGCACAGACCTCCATCTGCAGAACCTGCTGCAGGCGCTCCATGATCACCAGTGTGGTTTTCTGCACCGCCGGGTAACAGTCCTTAGCACTGTTCTTCACTATCTCCATCAAAGCCTCGTAAGCTGCGCTGCGCAGGTTGTTCTGGTGTCCGTCCGGCCTGTCAGACAAACACTTGCTTACTGACCCCGAAATAGAGATTATATTAACATTACTACTCAGAGTGAAGCGACTTACGCTGATCTACACAACATCTGTTAATACAATCTCAAATAAAACCTGCTGTGACCGTTAACCAGTTGAATCAAGTCAAAGTATGATAATACACTTAACTATGCATACTTTAACAAACTAAGATGCATAGACAACAAAAAATAAAACCTCCACCACCTAGTGACAAACAAGCAAACAAAGGGCACACAAAGAACAGAAAGTACAATGAGGAGGGGCGGACTAACAAGGGAGGAATGTAGAAAAGGAAGCAGAAAATTAAAAGCATTGAAAGAACAGAAGAGTGGACTAGACAAAACAGTGGACAAAAAAAAAAATGTAATTAAAAATAAACAAAAGGAAAAATAAACATGAAATTTCAGGATTAAAATCAGCTCCTCACGCCTGTAAAACAGACCCCACCTGTCTGTTGTTTCCAGAAGTTTCTGTACAATGAGTTCAAATGAAGAGGAGAGGCAGTAGGTGCTGGGTTCCTCCTGATCTTCAGCAGCATCAGTAGCCTCATATGCAGCTTCAGCCAAACTGGAGAATGCCTGAACACACCAAATCAGACCATTCACAATCAGCTTAAGTCACAGACACAGCGATGTAATGAACAATGATGAGAATAAAGGCAGCATTTTTACCCAGCAGACGTTGGAGGCGACACGTGGCTCGGCCCCTAACCCCTCGATGAGGCACTGCAGCAGAGGATTCAGGTACAGCTCGTTAATGGCAGCTTCAGGCAGCAGATCACAGATTCTTCCCACCGTCCACGCCGTTGTGTCCCTCACCACCACACTGGGGTCCTTCATCAGCTCGATGAGGGTTGGCATGGCCTACAAACGCAGACACACTTAGTGCAAAGCTTTACCAGGCGTAGTAGGAGGAGTAAGAACAGACCCCTGTCCTCACCTGGATGACTAGCGGTTTGAGCTGGTTAAGTTCAGGGCCTTCCAAGATAGAACCGAAAGCCATAACAGACGCGTCTCTGTAGCGCCAATCCGGATGTTTGATGTGCTCTTTGATGAAAGGAAGAACGTGAGGCACAACGTCATCCTCACAGCACGTGGCCAGCAGCATGAGACACACTCCCGCTGCTTTACACGGGTTCCAGTCGTCGTCGTCATCGTTCTCGTCCTGCTCTCACACACACCATTTACACTTACATTCAGTAAAATTGCTTCAGTAGATTATCAAAACAAACAGACTTCTATTATCTTCATCTATTTATAATATTTTGACATCAACAAGCATAGCTATCAAACTTGGCCCAAGCAAGTGCTTTATAAAGCTGTTCTGGATACTTTTAAGTGATACCGTGTAACACACCTGCTTAGTGAGGGTCTGAGTAAGAATGGGGACCAGGTACTGGAGAGCTCCTTTAGCATAAAACTTGCTGGTGTGCTCTGGCGGTCGGCCCTGTTCTGATGCCTGAAACAAAAACATCACTCTCAGCACACTTCATTACTCACACACTTCATTACTTCACTACATATGCATAATACATACACACAATTATAAATAATAAATCAGGACAGCCTGGTTATTAGTTAGCTAATTAATCACCTGAGATGAGAAAAGTTTTAAACTGAAATGTCACTATGACAATCACAATATCATTAGTAATGTCCAAATCCATTTTTTTTTTCCTCACAATTTCTAATACGTGTCAAACCTTTAAGTTAGGAAACAACGCTGGCTTTACCTCCGTGGCTTCGATGGCCAAGTCCATCTCTTCATCACACACGTTCGACCAAAACTCAATTCCTTGCAGAGCAACTTCATCAATATCACTTTTCATGGCTTCAATTGTGATCTAAGAACACCACAGAGAGAAAGAGGTTATAAAATACAAAATTAATGAACAGATAAATAAAAACCTCTATTAAGATTGGCTCACTCCTCTCACAGAGACCACCCACTGATAATTAATAATCAATAAATAAGTGGCATAAGCACGATTGACTGGATCTCCAGAAATCTAAGCGTTTGCTAGTTTTTGTAAACTCACAATCTAATCACATCTTCAACAATCATAAAAAACATGCATTGAAGTAGGGAGTAAAGTTAGCAACAACACACTCATACACTATCAGATACTTACTGCGAACAGTGCAGGGCCCATGTACGTCTCCATGTACTGATAATACAAGGACATGATCTTCACCAGGTTCTGTAATGCAGCCACTCTTACCTAAAACACACGGACATAAAATAATGGGTTAAACATACCACAAACACCACTGTTCTGTATTCAGGCAGGTTCTAGATGTGCAAGCCTGGAAGTAATAAACTAAATTAAAAAATTATTTTAAAAATAATTAAAAAAAAACTAACCCTGGTGTCTGGACACTGTGTGGCTTCACAGACAACCTGCATGATGAAGTGTCTTTCCGTCTGGAGAAAAACATGAACAGAACATATAAATAAGAATTTCTAAGATAAAATTGGCTTTATTCATAAATACAAAGTAATTGAGGTTAAAAGAGTCTGAGCTTTAAAAGTGTGATAAATTCTAAATAAAAATATTCAGAAATAATTAAAAACATTAAATAAAATCTATATTTTCAAATTCTAACCAAATGTATTATCTGACTTTTTTTTTTTTAATTATTTTAAAATGCAACAAGCCTGTACTGCTGGCAACTCAACGTCACAATACATGCAAGTCATAAACACCTTTGAGAATCACACAATCTGATCTTTCCAGCACGCTCCTAAAATCAGATAGAGATCTAACTTTTCGGGCCTGTGACCTCAGTTTGAACAGTCACAAAAAAATTATCCAACACAACACTCATCACAAGCAAAGATGGAGGATGAAAGTAAAGAAGGATTTCAGTGGCAAGAGACTGCGAGGTACGTTAGTGTATGGTGCGAGGTACTATGAGGTATGCATTTCTCCCGCAGCACACAGGACAATTCTCCAAACCATTTTTGTCCAGGCAAGTAGAAATATTATTCACACAATCTACACATTTATGTAAATCACCCTAAGATCCAGTCATTAATCTAGTCAAAGCTCATGTCCTGCAAGAGAACCAACAAAAACAGAAGAAATTGATGATTCAACTTTAAGGTGTGTTTATTAATTTAAAATTAACATTTGTAGGTGTATATTGCAACTACTCAGTGTTTGAAGAGATCTCAGAAAAAACAGCCAAGCGTGGCTATAGATAAACCCAACTCTAGTGGGCAAAGCAAAGGTAAATGTTTAAAAGCAAGACTGAAATAAATTACAAGCGCAAGTTGCCTTTGTTACAGTCAGCTCAAAGGCATCATGTGCAAGCTGGTCAGATTTGGACTGTGATCTGTTGAGATCCTTAATAAAGGTTTCTTTAAAAAAAGATTTGGTCAGAAAATCAGATACAAATAACTTTTGCCAGATATATGAACAAAGCCTTTGTGTCTGATCCCACAAATATAATCTAAACGCCCCAGGATCACCATCTGGCCAAAAACGCACTGTATGAGATAAAGCAGTTAAAATAAAAAATAAAAAACTAATCTAGGAAAGTGCAGAATAAAATGGCATTTGGAAATATTTTCTTTAAACTTCACCAGCATGCAGTTACTCCCAACCTCAAAACACCTTTATACACACTGTTTATACAGGTAGTCCAGTATGATGGATATCTACATTTAAACAGGGAACAGGGGCATATTTACCAATTTACATATGCATTCGACTGAAAAGTTGCTTTTAAAAGAATGGGTTTTTTTAAAAGAAAAACTAAAAATGCAACAGCGCAACTATTAAATGACTAAATAAAAAAAAAACTAAAAAAATTAACTTGGGTCAATTACTACCCAACAACAAAGATGCCACTTTGTTTACATTCTCAGCAGAACAAGATGAATAGACAATCACTATACATGCACATGTTTCTACACAATGTGTCTCGTAACTGCAAGCACACTTATTAAAAACTCAACCGAATTATTTTAGACCACACCATTAAAGCTAAATTAAATGCCACTAAAACAGTGTGTGTGTAGCTGACATTAAAAAGGTACAACAGCTTTGAAATTCATGTAAAATTAATGCACTGTAAAAGTGTAATTTATTAACATGGAGGTCAAGGTTGTATTGCTTAGCCTCAATTCTAACCATTACAATTCCAAGATTTAACCCTGTAGACCTGGTTACGTAAAAGCAATTTCTCTTTCTCTCTCTCAGACACAATCCCTAAGACGCTAATCGTTTTAGTGTGCCATGTATGTAAAATAAAGTTAAAGTCTTTTATTAACATTTTATGCTGCTCATTTATCACAGCCCTCTATAGTGTGTTTATAGAGGAAACTCACAATGCAACTATAAACATTAGCAATCATACTGACTAAGCACTGCTGGGAAGTGTTCACTACTGGCACACCAATAACATCTGTAAAATGGAGTGTACCCTGCGTAAACTGTTGATAATTTTTGCCACTGCAATTTTCAGTTCAGTGTTTGATTTGTCTTAAGCTATACATCTTAAAAGATTTTTAAAGATTATAAAAGATTTAACAAAACAATGAAATGCTGCGTAACTATGTGTTCCTTGTTCAAAGGTTGGGTCTTGGGCAACAAAATGATCCAATTTCAGCAGAGCTTCTGCTCCAGTCCAGCAGATGGCGGTAACGCAGCAACCATCAGAGAACTCAACAATAGAATAAGTGGTAGGCACAGTATGTGAGAATGGAACCTCTTTTTTCTACATTTTTTTATTATTATTAAACAGACCCACCAAATAAATTAATCGAACAGAAAATTAAATCTTTCAGCACTATCGTACAGGTAAACTCTCTTCTAGGACACACCCCAAGTGGTGGATTACAAATGTATGTAATATGGTGTGCAAGAGAGCAGGAGACAGCACTCACTCAGCTGCAACACTAATATCTGCAGTGCAGCATTTGTTTTCTTTTTTCATCCTCCTCACTACCATGAAATGATTAAATGAACCAAACACTCATGTCTGGATCATCTGCGAGCCGTGTGGTGGTTGTAACACTTAACGAAATGTAGTTTACTCTGTTTGTGTGTGTGTTGGCGTACCTCCTTGTCAAAGTTGGCTTTAGTAAACTCCAGGGAGTTGAGCAGAGCGTTGGTGGCTGCTAATTTGACATTGTTGCTCGGCTCCTCTTTCCTCATGCCTTGGATGATGGCCGTCAGAATCTGATTAGCACTCTCCTGAAGCTGCTCTGGTTCCTAAGCAGACACACACAAAAACTCATTAAATCACAGTGCTGCTCTGGAGTTCTTTACACCGATTTGTCCAAAAGGCGTTGACTATAGGAAGACTCACAATGTCCTGGCAGATGTACCCGATGGCCTCCAGTGTGGACTCCTTCATGTGTTCGGTGCTGCTGGGGTCAGTGACATTGGCCACCAACTGTGGAATGAGCTCAGGCCACTGACTAACCGGGATCTCAGCGCACGCAATCCCGGCCACACACTGAGAGGCTGAGCTTGGCCTGTATGTCTCTGTACCCAGAGTCTGCAACACCTGAGGATGAAGGGGGAAAAAAACAAAAACTTAAACTGCTTGTCTCATGTTCTCTCTCAAACCCATAGTGAGAGGGGTTTCCAAAGCCAGGGTCTATACAAATTAGGAGCCACCCAACTTTTACCAATTGTGTACAATTCCTGTTCAAGGACCTCAGCGATGTGAAACATTTAGACTCATGTGTACAATCACACTGGATGGAAAGAAAATTAGTAGCTATTTAGCTTAAAATTGAACATGTATATATTACATAATTCAGTCCTGATTAGGTTTACGGCTGAAGTATATAAAAATTTTCATCTTGACGGTTTTAGAAACCGTACAACCCAAGTTCAGATTTGCAACGCGTAGCATCTCTACAGGATAATGGCACATTGTACAAGTAGGCAGGTGCAAAGCAGTGTGGGGAAGCACAATTGTATATACCACCTAGCACCTCTACATGTGTGTGTAAATATAAGGCACTCTCTTACATAGTTCTTGATCTCGCGGCGAGCGTTGCCGTCGATGGCCAGCCATCTCTGCTGATACTGTGCTTTCACGTCTGGGTCCTTTGACGTGAGAGAGTTCTTCACCTGCAGGCCGGCGGCAACTCGGGCCACCTGAGTGTTCCCTGGGTTCGCCAACACCTTCGACAACTCCACCAAGAACGTAGGCTGCAGGAAAGGATGGATTAGTCATCACAGCTAAGAAAGACAACTCACACAGACACACAGAATGATAGAGTACAAGAATTACAATGCCCTGTTTGAGAAACCAGAGCACTGTATGGACACATCTACACACAACTATAGATTTTACAGTTGATAACACTAATATTAAAAATTTATAAAATTATCATCATCTTTTTACAATCAAAAGAATTATTTAATAATGATCTCTTTACCAATCAGGTCTGAGATTAACAGACAACAAGATCATAGCAATCTAGCCAGTCCACCAGACAGCTAATACACACATTAAAATACAGAACCAGAATTAATGTGAAAGGAGACCGATTTGCATACTCATGCATATTTATATTAGGAACAAAGCCCTGATCCATTCTTCTGGATAAAGTAAGAATATGTAAAACAATGAGAACTCATCCCTCGCTCTGAGACAAAGTGATGCAACTTTGAATCGACTCACTGCAGGAAGTGAATCAAACACAGCGTGTGTGCTTGGGATGTAAGAAAGCAAAGCTGTAGAGGTGAGATGTGACCTCTGAAAAGTTACTCATAAAATAAATGTTTTTTTTTTCTTTTTGTTAACAGAATAACCTGATTATATTACACACAGATAGTGTGATCTAACTCATATGCAACAAACAAACAAACATACCAAAAGGTGTAAAGGTCCTTTCACACCTCAAACACTATTTGCACGCGTGTGAAATTATTTGCACCTCCCTTCATACCAAAAGACAAAACTGCCTCGCTAATCAATCAAATCTCCAACACATCCGGGTCCCACTCCATTCCGAACGACACCGTGAGAAAGCCAAGCTAAGCTAACAGTTCCATACTATGCTAAGCTAAGCAAGTGGCGGTGCAGCGTTAGCGCAGGGCGGTGTACTGAATACCAACTGCGCAGCTCCACAGCGCCAGCTCCTTGGGAGGGGAGGGGGGTACAACTTACCAAATTCTCAATGGCAGCCTGCTCCAAAAACTTCTGCGCCGCCTCCAACTCATTCCGATCTGTCACAACACACAGAGAAAAAAATATATATTTAAAAAAGTCAAATATATATTCTGCAATAAATGGAAGAAACACGCTGAGCCCAGACGGGGTGTGATGCTAGCATACTAACACGTTAGCAACGAGCTAACGAGTGACTAAAGAAATCTGTTCAGGAGATAATTAATAAGCACAACGCAATTACTAATCAAAAAATAAATAAATAAATAAAAATCAATGCCTTACACACTCAGTGTGAAAGATTTTCCCAAGATATTAAATCATGCTAATAATCAGGTTACTTCTTTAATAATTTAAAGTAAAGATAAAAATATTTAATTTTTAACAGTCATACATTTAAATACAACCTATTAAACATGACCATACAAAAACACAAAATAAATAAGACTAGTCTATACGATCAACGTTATAAAAAGTTAGTTCATCTGGACAGCTAGCTTAGATTCACGTTCAAAGCACATTTTAACAACTACAGAAATGTAACGTAAAAATACCTTAATTTTAAAGCTGATTATTCGCTGTGACGTATTAGCGTTTACACGCGTATATTGAGATTACCATATAAGTAATAAATGAAATAAAATGTATATATTTATCTACCAAGTTAGATTATCTAGGCTAAACATTATTTACGGTTAATAAATAAGCTCTGCCATAATTAATACAGGATCATAAACCGACCAGGACTAAAATAATGATGGAGTAAATGTATATAAATACATAGAAAGTACGAGAAAGACAGACGGAAATGAGAATGAGTTAGCATGTATGCTAAAGGCGTGTGAGGGAGTGAGTGTGTAACTCGGCTGTGTGTGTGTGAGAAAGAGCGAGAGAGAGAGGAGGGGTGATGGCCGCCCGGTGAACCGGTAAACTTCGCCTACTCCTCAGCCCGATCTCATCGCACTCTCTCCTCCCCGCTCCCTCAGCCTAGTGTGCCGGCGGGTTTCCCGCCACAGACCCGCGTTGTGAGATGAACGCTCCCGCCTCAACATGCTAACTGTGCTAACTCGCGGGCTTCACGCGCCGCCGCGGCTGCTCACTCACTGCTCCTGCGCGGGGGCTCGTGCAGGCCTCGGCACGCGCACCCCTCCCTCCTTCCCTCCCGCACGCTCTCAGCCTCAACTTTTCGAAGCTAACACGCTAGCCGAGAGTGAGCGGGAAAATCCATAGCGCGGGCTACAGCATACACAGACACACACAGCACATACACACACACGGCGGATGAGTGTGTGAGCGGAGCAGTCACCTGGAGAGACGGTTTTTTCGAGGATTGTTATCAGCTCCATTTTGTCCCACGGTGCGGTGCTGCTTCTGCTGCTGCTGCTCGGCTAAGCTAATGCTAACGCTAAGTGCTAATGCTAACAGCTAGTTTGCGATTTACCGCGCACACAACTCAAATTTTTATTTCTAGTTCTGTCGGTGCTGTAACACCAAAAAAAAAATAGTAAAATATAAGATGTGGAAGGATGACGCCGCACGCTGACAAACCCCTAAACTCCTCCAGCCGATGAGTGTGGAAGTTTTGCGGGTGTTGCGGACTGCTCTCTCTCTCTCCGCCCGGCTCCACTCCGCTAGCAGCTGCTGCCTCTGTGTGTTGTTGCGAGGGGGGGAAAAGTAGGGCCGCGCGCGCTAGAGCCACTTCCGCTGAACAACGTCACAGCACAAGCATGCGCACTAAAACCCACAGGGGTAAAACCCACCCCTTTCCGCGGGTTTAAAAAAAAAAAAAAGTTTAGAATTACTTTGTCTCTTTATAGATGTTCTAGCGTTAGTAGCCGTCGTTGGAGGGAAAATATATATTTAAAAATAGTTTAAATGTTTAAGCTAAAAATAAGCTGATCAGCTTTATTGTAATCATTGATATTATTTCATGTTAAGGCCCAAGTACATGTCTGTCTGTCTGTCTGACAGAACTGTCTGCCCAACTTATTAATACAAAGAAATATCATTTTGTAACGTTGAGTATCTTAAGGTTGTTTGTTGTACTTCTTTTATCGTTAGCCCTATTCAGTAATCGGAGAGTGATGAGTAATCGGAAAAGTAGAGCAGATAAAGATTAAGCTTTTTCTAAAATGAATCCAACTAACTTGTTAACATTTACTTATACCACTTGAGCACTCTTATTCAATTAATCACAGTAAAAATATTCAGTTTAGCTTTTCTAATTAATATCTGTTGGTGCTCAACGTTTTGATTTTAGCGCATTACAGTGTGCTCTCACTTCAGGTATTTTACATGTCTCTCCACGGACGGCGGCGGATGTCTGCCGAACGACCCGTGTTTTATCTCATAGTAGCATTCCACTTTACTGCTTGTTATTAGCGGCATGGTTTCAGAGCATATGGGTCAATCTGTGATGTAATTTGGCACATAACTGCTTAGAACATCCCTTCTTCTCAATGTTTTGATTTCATTTATGGTGTAGATTTAACTTCAGTATATACTAACAAAGTTTCAATAATTTCTCTCAAGCCAGTTTTGCATGACGTTGTGATAAATTCGGCTGGACAGAAATACACATATACAGAAATATTTCCGAGACTGGTTACGGGTCCTCCATTATATGAAACATAAAGATATTATTGAAAAAGTGAGTTCTGACCAATGTACAGACAAAACCTTTCTTTTATTTAGGTAGGTAGGTAGATCGATACATACTGTATATTTAGGAGTCACCCTTATCCAGTGACTTACACTTTTATCTCATACAGCGGAGCAGTTGAGGGCCTTGCTCAAGGGACCAACAGAAGCAACTTGGCGGTCATGTGGTTTGAACCTGGAATCTTCCAAACCGCTGACCAATGCCTTTACCCCTGACCCTGCTGAACAGGTAGATTTATGAATAAATACATAGATAGAATCAGAGGGCTTAAAAGAAGCCCTTTTTTTAACAAAGGTGTGTGTGGTATTTACATCAAGCTATCAGCAGCAGATTCTCTAAGTCCTGTAAGTTTCTGACGTGGAGCCCCATGGATCAGATTTGTTTCTCCAGCACATCCCTTAGACGCTCAATCAGAGAATTTGCAGGCAGAGTCAACAGCTTAAACTCTGTCATGTTCCTTGACCCGTTCCTAAAGTAGTGTAACTCAAGCTGTAAGTGTTTATGTGGTACATGTCAGAGTAACATCCACATGAATGGAGGGACCAAAAGTTTTACAGGAGAATATCGCCCGGACCATCACACTGCCTCAGCCAGCTCACCTTATTCACATAGTGATTCCTGGTGCTTTAGAGCACTTTCATTAGGTCCTGACCTCTGCAGATCAGAAACGCTCCATAAGACCTGCTGTTTTGGAAACATGCTGACCCTGACATCACAGTTGGGCCTTTGTTACACATCCTCAGATCCTCACACTTACCCAGTTTTCCCTCGACACATCACTTTGAGATCATGTTCACTTGCTGCCTAATGCTCTGACAGGTGGCGCTGTAACAAGATCATCGGTATTACTCCTATCACCCCGCAGCAGGTCTCTCCAAATAGGTGTATACAGAGTAATACATTAAAATAATGCACTCACATAATCTACCCTCTTCTGCATACATGACTTCACAGACACCTCTGATTGGTTAGTGTCACACCACTCGCCGGCTTCATATATATCATCCATCTTGTTACATGTTAATTAGTTCCATTCAATTTGTTGATGGGAGGCATGGCGGCTTAGTGGTTAGCACTGTCGCATTGCACCTCCAGGGTCCAGGTTTGATTCCCGCCTCTGTGTGCATGGAGTTTGCATGTTCTCCTTGTGCTTGGTGAGTTTTCCTCAGGATACTCCGGTTTCCTCCCACAGTCCAAGGAGACATGCAGATTAGGCTAACTGGCATTCCCAAATTGCTTGTAGCATATTTGTGTGTGTGTGCTTTGCGATGGATTGGCACCCTGTCCAAGATGTTCCCCACCTTATGCCCCAAGTCTCCTGAGACAGGCTCCAGGCCCCCGCGACCCTGTATACAGGATCAAGCGGAATAGATGATGAGTGAGTGTTTTATTGATGATTTCCCCCTGAATTGTGATCATTTTAAGCTAACATACTGCATAAAAAACAGCTTTTAAGGGTCGTTTTAAAATAATGCGTAGTTGTGGATCACATGATTGTAATCATAAACTGTAGAGAAGATACCATTGTGTGAAGAGGAGTGGTTTCATTTTTAAGTGAAGACATGCAACATTTATAACCTGATTATACAACTCAACGTTAATAAACTCTCCGCACGTATTAGTTCCTTAACGAAACCTAAACGTTTAATTAACTCCAGAGCAGATTACCACACTTCACTCATAGAAACAATAATAAATTAATTAACTGAAGGCTCGAGGTTATATTAGATAAGCTAACTATTCACCTAAAACCAGCTGAGTTGGCTTGTTAGATAGCTCAGCAGCTAATTATGCTAAAAAGGACATGCTAATTGATGTAAAACTGAGAGAAACCGGTGTATTTGCGTCGACTCCTATGGTACAGAATTGTACAGTTCATAACAAACCTCCTGTAAAAGTAGCAATAAAGTCCAGTCTTAATAGAGCTGAACACTTTTACCTGGTCAGTGAGTATGTAAGATAGAAGGTAAATGTATATTATATAAGCATTCAAGTCCATATTTTATTTAACATAATTCATATTGCAGTCATTGAGAACAGCTGGGATTTCAATATACACAAGAGGATTGTAAGATTTCTGTCGCCCAAACAAACTCAGACCCTCTGCACAAAAACTAGACACACCCCTAACTCCCACCCAACCCACCCACATGAGCACCCCAGGCCTCCCCACTACCCCCGTCCCGCCCTCAAAACAGGTACATATGGAGAAAAACTTAACAAAAACACATGACCTCCTATTCTGTCAGAACCACTCTC
Source organism: Clarias gariepinus (assembly GCF_024256425.1). Classification (NCBI taxonomy): domain Eukaryota; kingdom Metazoa; phylum Chordata; class Actinopteri; order Siluriformes; family Clariidae; genus Clarias; species Clarias gariepinus. The sequence goes on from NC_071102.1 coordinate 36,658,101, forward strand.
ACCCTGCGCTCAGTCAGTCCGCCTGTCTGTCAATCCGTCATGGACACAAGTGTGTGTATGTGTGTGTGTTTTGTGCATTGTGTGAGCTCAAAGCAACTGATTTGCTCTCCAAGCTCAGAATTAAACATTAGAAAGGGAGGAAGGGGGTATTTTTTATATTTTGTTTGTGTGTCTGTGTATATATGTGTTGGTGCGTGTGTGTGTGTGTGTATATGTGTTGGTGCGTGCGTGCGTGTGTGTGTACAATAACCAAACATCACAGCAGCATCTTACTGCCACACAATTCTCCGCGTAACAATGACTGACTGATCAAACCTTCATTTGAAGCCCCTCCCCTAACCCCATCCCCCCCAGCGGTCAAAGTATCAGTCAGTGTCTCAGCGTGTGTAAACGACGAGTGCCGTCACTGATATTATTTGAGACACCGCTCGAAGTAGGTAGCGCCGACGTAGCCTCCGCGTAGCGAACGCTGGACGTTCTGCTCGAAAAGCCGCCGGTTCGACTGAAGCACCTCCGCCGCCTCCTTATTCAGAGGATCCTCAGGGTTTGGCTCCTGCAAGAGCAACAAACACACACAAACACACACACACACACACACACACACAGGACAAGATCAAAACTATGGCAACTTCTACAGCATTTACACAGGAGAAGAGAGGAAAAAAAAAGAAATAGAGCATGAAGATGGGGAGAAAACAGACGGGGGAAAAACAGAGGGAGAGGAAGGAGCGTGATAGGACTGAGATTAAAGAGGAAAGAAGATGGAGAGGGGAAAAAAGAGCAAGAGGAAGAAGAGGTATATTTAGACTGAGGAGAACCCTCTCCCCCATGCACAAAGAATAGTACAGTTCACTTACTAAGAACAGATACTGTAGTCCGTATATGATGGAGTTAATCGTCAACACTGGCTTCCAGTCTTCTCTAAACACACAAACACACACAGGCAGCAGAGTCAGTTACAGTGCAGTGTGTAGGATTTAGCTCAGTATGACACACAGGCAAGCAGACAGACAGACATTAAAAAAGGCCGACACATGGGCAGACAAAGACCTATAAACATACAAACACACTGACGTCAAGAGTACCTCAGTATGTTTAAACAGACGTTGCCCTCCAGGTCGATGTTTGGGTGATACACCATCGTCTCGCACTTCACTTTAGGAGGGTCATGAGGGTAACCCTGTCCTACCTGTCACACACAACAGGAGAACACATTTACATGTACAACCCACACCATTGACGCATGGTAACTTCCGTAAAGCCTGATACAGAACCCTCTTGTGTGTGTGGTGTGTCAGCTTTACTTACTTTAAAGCTAAAGACAAACTTTCCTCCTTTGTAGAAGCCCTGAAAAAAAAAAAAAAAACACCAGTGAATAAATAGACAAGTGTGTAAGATCAGAGGAGAGAATGGTGAGAATGCAGTGAGTGAGTGACATCGGGCCGAGAGATCAGACAGATAGCAGTGTCCCCCTGCATGTACATTTCTACTGTATATAAAACCTCTATGTAACCACCCTCCCTCACTCCCCCCGCCAGTAGCTAAAGATCAGTGTAAGTGAGATGCATCCCTCGCTCCCTGTGGTCCAAATGTATAATGTGATGGTGGGAAAGATGTGTTGGACAGATGTGAGACCTCGTCTGGTGAAATGATGAGTTTGAAGTTCAGAAGATCATCCTGATCTGGAAATACAATCTCACACGTCTTTGGGAGATTCAGCTCGTTGATGTCTGAAAGAGAGTGAGAGGTAAGGGTGGAGTTAGGAGAAATCACACTTTCTGGTTTATTTCTGTCTTCTCAGAACCTGTTGCTCGGTCTGAGGAACATGTTCAAAGAGGTGAGGAAACATTCTCAGGAAGCTAGAACTAGCTCATAATTTTCATAATAAATCTGTACGTCCTCATTATCATCATCATCCTCCTCCTTCTTCTCCTCCTGATCCTCAGTAAACCTCTTTTATATCTGTGTGTAGTTGTTAAGATTGTTTGGAGCAGTATCTAGTTCCTCGGCTGTGTGTAACCATAGCTTCACTGCAGTGTGCATAGGGCAGTAACCTGATGCCACCAAGAGGGGTACGGCCAAGACCAAAACTTCACTAACCCCCTTAAATGATACTCAGTCTCAGTAACTCCCCCGTTCACCATGACAAATCTCCTACATCACCACGGCCTCAGGGGGCTACCTCTGGAGTAGTGGAAGCGTGCAGATGATCAGTAGCAGGGTTTGTGAGAAGATGTCTGTGATGATCAGGACTGTGCACAGAGGAACAGGGCTGAAGCCTACATGTGGCATTCCATTCAGGAATGGGTCACCTGAAAATTTTTAAGTGACCCAAGCAATTACGAGCTGTAATTGCCACTAGGGGCGCTACAGCATGAAACAACTAGCTAAAGAGGAGTGTTTTCCCCATCCTTTCTTCATAAGCGATTCAATGGTCACAGATCCCATCGTCTTGGTTTTCTCTTTCTTTTTTCCTCCTTCTTGCCATGTTATTTTGTTTATTGCTGTGGTCATGGAAACATTCAGTTTCTTATATCGCCACCTTGTAAATTGAGCTTGATCACGTACACAGGTACGCAACTGCACAGGTTTAAGGTGTTTTCACACTAGATGTAATTGATTTGTACTGCGCCCAGGAACATTTGCTCTCCCCTTTCCCACTCTCCCCTAGCCAGTGTTCCCACTATTATTATTCTCTGTACCTAGGTACACCTGCGCCAACAAACACAAAGGGAAGAAGAAAACGAGGAAGTCAGTCTTCTTGCTATGCCAAATATTACTGATATTTCCCTGAAAAGGTGACGATCTGTATTAGTACTTTGTACTGTATCAGCTATGGCTACATAGGTCAGAAGATGAGATTGGCATACACACAGATTTCAGAAAAACACCAATAGCAGTGATGTAACATCTAAACAGTGATCTACTTTTGTTCTCAGGTACAATCGGCTTTTATATCAGATTTGATTCGTGCCTCGTTCTCGGTTCCCAGGCGCGGAACAATTATGTTTCTTACTGATCAAAATTAACCAGACTCTGGAGTCATAAGTTCTCTGACACTTCCGGCAGCTACCAGAAACACACGTGTCAACATCAGCGTGACACATGGAGATGTGAAAATGTCTTTAGCATAGGAGTGTGTAAACTTTAAATCTTAACTGGTTTTCATTCAAATGCACTCTGTGTGTGTGTTTGTGTGAAAACACATTAAAAAAACTTTAAACAGGACACACTCGATCTGCTGGTGTGAGCTGGTTTCTGTCTGGTTATTACTCCAGGCTCCTGTGTTTTTGCCTACATTAGATTAAATTATACTTGAATATCTCTTCTCACCTCTCTCTCTCACACACACACACACACAAAAGTCCATACCGTACCCCACTGTATGTATAAAAACAATACACAATAATGCTGTACACATTACACAGTGACCAGGATGACAATGTCGAACTTAAACCAGTGTTCGGTCCAGGATTCAGGGATAAACCTGATTAAACAGTTTACTCGCTGCGCGTACACACAAACACACATGCCTGTAAGTTACCTAATTATACTTACCAGTGTTAAAAGTCAGTCGATATGAAACTCAAACCAGCTCATGTTGATTAATAAAAGACTCTGTTATAAATCCTAAAACAATGTAACACACACTTTAACAGTTTACATCACTAGACTAGCTTACTGACACTTAGCAAACTTCACATTTTAATAATAAACACTTACAATAATAAAATATGATATCCCTGAATAATATGTTCTGTTATTAATTCCCTGATGTTTTCGCATAACACGTGAATAAATCTCGAAAAAGTTAAAACACAAACACACCTACACCGAGGCTGAGGAAATAAACTAGCCTCTTAGCATAGCACAGCTCCGTGTTGTGAAAAGCACTTAATTTCACATTTTTGAGCCTCCCCTTTTCCCCCCATTAGCTTTACACACATGTTTTAGTGTTAAATACTACAGGACTACGGTGTGTATGTGATTTAATAAATGTTCTCACACACACATACACACAGTTTTATCCGAGTGTGTGCTAACGGCTAGCTCTGCTGCGACGGTGCGGTTCGGTTTCTATGTGAATATCGCGATAAAACCCTACAGTTTATTAACACTGATGCCCTAACAGATGGAGGGATGGAGAACTGTGTGTGAAGTGTTTAACGTCACTCTGTCACTCCAGAAATAACACACACTAACCCCAACACCGGGATGTAAGTCAGTTAGCTATGTAAGCCTGTTAGCTAGCCGGGTTAGCATGTGGCTAGGCTAGCGTACCTTTCTGTATCCGGAGCTGGGCCGCGCTGGCCTTCTTCCCCCCGGCCCCGGTCCGGTTTCCCCCCAACGACTCCTCATCCTTCTTCTGCTGTTTTAAAGAGAACAGTTTAATCATGGCTCCGAGTGTGTGTGTATGTGTGAGAATGTGTGTGTGCGTGTGTTTGAGGGAGAGAGAGTGTGTCTGTGAGTGTGTTCTCCTCCCAGCCCCGAGCTAACGCTAATGCTAATAACTCTCTCTTTCTGTGTGTGTGTGTGTGTGTGTGTGTGTTTGGAGTGTGAAGTTGCGGCGCCGGGACACACGGTGTGTCTCTCTGCCGGTCTGTTTGTCTGTCTGTCTTTCCCTTTCTCTCCCTCTCTCTCTTTTCCTGTGTGGTAGAATGTCGGTCTATCTGTTGTGACGTCTCTTTTTCCCCCTTTCTCTCTCTCCCTCTCTCTCTCTATGGAAAGTCTTCTGACACACATGTATATTTTTGATAAAAGTGGTGAGTGATAGGGAGTGAGAGAGTGCGTGACAGAGAGTGATAGGGAGTGAGTGTGAGAGAGAATGAGTGAGTGAGTGACTGAGGGGAAGAAAGTGAGATGAGGGTAAGTGAATGAAAGAGTGAGTAAGTGACCAAGAGAATGTTTGAGAATGGGTGGGTTTTCTTTTGATTCTGTAATGGTTAGCACTGTCGCCTTGCACCTCCAGGGTCCGGGGTTCGATTCCCGGCCAGGCTCGATTCTCGAGTTTGCATGTTCTTCCCGTATTTGGTGGGTTTCCTCCGGGTACTCCGGTTTCCTCTCACAGTCCAAAGACATGATTGTGTGTGTGTGTGTGTGTGTGTGTGTGTGTGTACCCTGCGATGGATTGGCACCCAGTCCAGGGTGTACCCCGCCTCGTGCCCTAAGCCTTCTAGGATAGGCTCCAGGTCTCCGTGACCCTGAATACAGGATAAAGCGGTATAGCAGATGAGATGAGATGAATGAGTGTGAGTGAGTTAGTGAATAAATGAGAGAGTGGGTGTGTATGTGTGTAAGTGACTTTTGTTGAACTGTTCTAAATTGTAAGACTGAACTGACTTCTCATTTTTGTTCAGTTTATCATTCCTATCACAGTGCTAATAACTGGGATAAACAGAGACATGAAATTAACTGTTTCACATGCTGGTGATAGAGTGTGTAATGCGTGGACGATCACTCAGCAAAAAAATAAAAAATGTTTTATACAAGGAGATTCACTTGATAGAGGACCATATTACATCCCAATTAAATATGTAATACAAGATTACCCTTATTACCTTTCCTTAGATAACAACTGTGAGCAACTGTAACCTAGCATAAGCAATTTCACTCTGGGATTAATAAAGTTATTTGAATCTTGAATCTTGAAGAATATTCTGTAATAACTTTTGCTAGGATAAAGCAATCTGAATAAAACAACATAGAATGTGTTCCTCAGTATTTGGTTCTTTGAACATGCCGGGAATCAGACCGATAAGGTAGGCGCCAGACAGCCATTGCGCCGTTTAATGACGTACTCTTCACTCAGAATAGTGGTGTATAATAATTCAATTCAATTCAATTTTATTTATATAGCGCTTTTAACAATGGTCATTGTCTCAAAGCAGCTTCACAAAAATGAAAGAAATTCATAAAAAAAAAAAATAAAAAAACAATAATAATAATAATAATAATAATAATAATAAATTGTGTATGTGTGAGAAAAATGAAATTTCTCTGATGAGCAAGCCAAGGGTGACGGCGACAGTGGCAAGGAAAAACTCCCTGAGATGGCAATAGAAAGAAACCTTGAGAGGAACCAGACTCAACAGGGAACCCATCCTTATTTGGGTGATAACAGAGAGATGATATAACACCATGTGTGTTATGCAGTTGAAAGTACAATATAACAGAAATTATTTAAATTAACATGAAGTCCAGTTCAGCATAGGGATGAGTCAGTAGGTGCAGGGGGCAAATGGGGTCTGGATCACTGGGAGCACAGGGGCAGGATGTGTAGCTCCAACCATCATAAAGCAGAATTCAGCTGAAGCTGGTCCTTCTCTGGATGCCTCAGAAACCTCGCAGGGTTGCCTTTGTCTACTGAAGCTGGTACAATCTCAAGATGCCCCAGGATGGGTAGAAAAGTACAGAACAGATGGAGAGAATTAGCGTAGTTGCCATTCAGGATAGATGTACTGAAGTATGAAGTTATGGGATGAGTTACGCGTATGCCAGATTAAAGAGATGCGACTTGAGTCTACTTTTAAACTGGGAAACAGTGTCTGAGCCCCTAACACTGTCTGGAAGGCTATTCCAAAGCTTTGGAGCTAAATATGAAAAAGCCCTACCCCCTTTTGTAGATTTCCCTTTTGAAATTCTGGGAATTACCAGAAGTCCAGAGTTTTGTGATCTTAAGGAGTGTGGTGGATTGTACCGTATCAGACGACTGGTATGTGGAATGTGGAAGCTAAACCATTTAAAGCCTTGTATGTAAGTAATACTATTTTGTAATTAATTCTAAACTGAACAGGTAGCCAGTGCAGGGTTGATAATATTCGGGTTATATGATCATATTTTCTGGATCTAGTGAGAACCCTGAGCAGCATGTCTTCATAGCGTGAACCTATTGGGTCACCAATTCGTTTAAGCAATGTCAGAGTAAATTTAGTAAAAAATATGGCGTTCCTGACGCCACATCCAACATAAAATTGTTACTATTCCCCTTGATATCCTTGCCGATACGTTTAGGAACATAGAGTGTTGCGTCGAATTGTGTCTGGTAGAAAACTGAGATAATTTCCAGCATTACATGTAATGCAATCAATTACACATACATCAAGGTACGTTTTTTTTCCTTCTTCATCAGAGCAAAATTTATTTATGTCTCTTTTAAGTGAATCACATTTCATAACAGAGAAGGCAACAGAGACTCACTTCTGGTTAACATTGAATGTGACTGTGAACATATTTGTTAAATTCTGTAATTGTATGTGAATCACTGCAGTATAAGAGGAGCAAATAATCAACATAACAGGGGTGAAGTTTTGCCTGCAGCACATTCTCCTTTAGTCAGGTTAATAAACAGACAGTAGGGAATAAAATGCCTCGTCATGGTTACTGAACGTGTAGGATAGCTCTGTAATTCTCTCTCTCTCTCTCTCTCTCTCTCTATCTCACACACACACACACACACACACACCCCTAACCTGCGTTTAGAGAAAAAGTCTAATATAGCGGATATGACGAAATTTCAAGATGGCGGCCATTTGTCAAATTCTAGCTTGTTCATTCTGAGCTCGTTCTCGTTACAGAAGCCGCGTTACGTCACCACTGTTTTCCTTTCACTTTTGCCTGAGCAAGGAAAGAGAGGCTAGCCGATTAGCTTAGCATGTTAGCACGAGAAAAAAAAACAGAGGGACGGCCTGGCTATCATATAAAACAGGTTGCTAATGGAAATAATTGAATAAAAAATAATGAAAAAAAAACCCAAAAACGTAGCTCTGTGGGTAAGCTGCTTAACTTAAAGGAGTGATGTAATGTCTCTGTGGAATCGGCTCATTGAATCGGTTCGTTTGGGTTATCTGACTCTATAGAATGAAGCGTAATAAACAGGACAAGATCTTGTATATTACAGTAAAGCGTAAGCATGCATAAAACACTTAGGAACAAAAATGTAAATATAACAGTGCCAAAATTCTTAAAAGCTAAATATCATGTTGAATTACATGAACTGAATACGAACTTGTTGCAAATTTTTTTTTCTGCATTGCAACTGGATCATAAACATGCATAAAACACTTAGGAACAACAATGGAAATATAACAGTGCCAAAATTTTTTAAAGCATAATAGCATGTTAAATTTTATAAACTGAATACGAACTTGTTGCAATAAAATGTTTTTTTCTGCATTGCAACTTGATCTGAATGGAAAGAATTCTTACTGCAATTTTAATGCTTGACATTTTTGCCACTGCAAATAATGGTGGTCGTATATTTCGAATAAAAATGTAATTTAAACAATAAAAAAATCAATGCAAAAATATCAACCATACTAAATTGTGTTAAAAATATTTTAAATGATTAAAAATACCATCTTCATTCATTTTTAACCTAACAAATTCACTCACTTATTGTCTTTACTGCTTTATCCTGTGCACATTGTTGCGGGGGGCCTGGAGCTTATTCCATGAGACTTGTGTGTGAGCACAAGGTGGGATACACCCTGTACATGGTGCAAATCTATCGCAGAGCACACACACCAACTCTCACACAATGGGCAATTTGGGAATGCCAGTTAGCCTAATCTGCATGTGGATTGTGGGGGGAAACCCATGGAGAACTTGCAAACTCCAAGCATATAGACTCATAGCTGAAAGGTTCCCCCTGGAGGTGCGAGGTGACAGTGCTAACCACTAAATCACCATGCAGTCCCTTACTCATTCAGGCTGCCAAAATTCAGGTATTGAAAAATTTGATCAACAAAATTATGAATGAAGTAGGGACCTTTTTTTTATTCAGATAATATTACAATGCAGAAAAATTAAAAAATTTTTATTGCAACAAAGTTTTATTCAGTTCAGTTAATTCAACATACAATTTTGCTTTGAGGAATATTGGCACTGTTATATTTCCATAAACAAAATACAAATGAGGAAAACATAATTATAAACGAGGAATTTAGGAATCGACTCATAGTGATGATCCGAGTCGCCTGAGAGCGCCACCTCCCGCGCGTCAACCTCCTACACTTCCCATGATGCTTGCAGTCACGTGAAGGAGGTGGTTGAAAAAAATAGGCGTGACTTCCGGGTTTGGTTGACCTCCCCCATGTTTTATTTTCTATTTATTTATTTGATATTTTTTCAGGCAGAAATGGAGGCTGATGGCGTCCTGTGTGTCACCGCGAGCGGGCAGAGGGGCAGGGTGACGGACGGACAGTAGAGCAGGAGAAATAATAATAATAATAATCAGAATAATAATCATAATAAATGAACGAGAGAGAGTGTGAGAGAGAGGAGACGGAGATTTACACAATAGAGAGAGAGAGAGAGAGAGAGATGAGGAGAACAATAGACACGTTCGTGCGCGGACTGATTGCTGTTTAATCCGGATTGTTGTGTATTTCTGATTTATTTAGTGAATTAAACAGTCGGTAGGGAAAGAGTGCTGTTTAAAGGGTGTTAAATTAAGGCTGGGCTTGAGCAGAGAGTGAGAGTGTGGGTGTGTGTGTGTGTATATGTATGTGTCTAAGTGTGTGTAGTGTAGTGTTTAATCTCTGCAGGTATTTCACTGCATTAGTATTTACACCCTGTGCACACACTCCAGCTGCACGCTTGTCCTCCATTTATTTATTTATTATTATTATTATTATTATTAATAATAATAGTATGTGTGTGTGTGAGACAGAGAGAGAGAGAGTGTATAAGTGAGTGAGTGAGAGGGGACGAGAAAAAGGGAAGGCAAGAAAACAGGAGAAAGAAACAAGGAAGCGCTCCCTCTATCCTGCCTCCATCCGAGCGCGTGCGCCTTTTATTATTATTCTTAACATAATTATTATTATTATTAATATTATTTTTTTTTGCAAGTGAAGCTAATAATTTCTAATGCGCGCGCCGGGAGTATGCGACTCGGCGCTGATCACAGGTAAGTGTGTGCATTAAAGCTTTAGATTTAATCCTAATTCACTGTAATCTCTGTGTGTATATGTGTGCGCGCGCGTGCGTTTCAGCGCTGCTCCTGTAACGTTAGCTAGCACGCGTTCCGCTGCCTCAGATGGATGCTAGTGCGTTAGCATGCTAACTAAATAGCATTGCTCTCATTCAGTCCCAGTACTAACACCATTATTATCATTGCTATTATTATAGTTATTACGTACATCATTTTAAGTGTTATTAAACAACAATTACACATTTACTACCTCGTGATTTGTATAACTATGACGTTTGGCTAAGCTAATATATGCTAGTCAACAAGCTAGCTAGCTACACTGTGTTGCGCATCATTACGTTATTGGGGTGTGTGTGTAAATGTTTAGCCTTTACGTTTGGTGTGTTTTGGGGTTAAAACATGAATTCTTATCACATTAACACATATGTCATAAATACGAAATAAGTCTGATGAGAAAATGCGCTAGCGAGGCTAATCACATTGTATTAGCATCGCTTCTGCTAGCTGGCCCTGCCTCCACACACACACACACACACACACACACCTCGGGTTAGTTTATGTAATATATATGAATCTATATAAATCATGTCAGTCAGGGTTCAAAGGAGATAAGTGTGAGGAAATGAGCTGTCGGCTTTAAACCCTGAGTGATTCATTAATTAAAATGTTAATCATCATCATCATTATTATATTTTACTCTTGATCTTTCCTCATACACCGGTCTGACACACTTCTTGATGTTAACACACTTTGAATAAATAAATAAAGGTACTGTGTTACATCCATAACATCCAGTATGTGTTTTTGGCAAACAGGTTGAAAACTCACAATGTTCTCTTTTAAAATTTCAAAATTCACACACACACACACACACACACACACACAGATCTCAATGCAGATATTGATATTTATATATTGATATATCTCAATGCAGATAAATGATATTTGTTCCTACAGAATGATTATAGTGTATGACAAGCAAAGCAGAAAATAAATTATCATCATCATTGTTGTTGTGGTTGTGGTGTTGTACCACCTGAACACTGCAAATATATGTAATTTTTGAAATGTGCTCTAGATGAAGCGCGCTTACTTTCTGTTCCTCTTCCTCGTTTCATTTCCGTTTCAGATCCAGTTTTTTTTTTTTTTTTTTTTTTTTAATACAGTTTTTGTGTGTGAGCACTTAAAGGGTCTGTGTGTCTGTGTGTGCGTGCATGCGTGCGTGTGGGCACTGGAAGGGCGTGCGTGTGGGCACTGGAAGGGCGTGCGTGTGGGCACTGGAAGGGCGTGCGTGTGGGCACTGGAAGGGCGTGCGTGTGGGCGTTCTTGTGAGCACTGGAAGGCGTGCGTGTGGGGTGGGCACTGGAAGGCGTACGTGTGGGGGGGTGTGTGGGCACTGGAAGGGCGTGCGTGTGGGGGGGTGTGAGCACTGGAAGGGCGTGCTCGTGTGGGGTGTGAGCACTGGAAGGGCGTGTGTGCCGGGGAGTGTGAGCACTGGAAGGCCGTGCGTGTCGGGGGGGATGTGAGCACTGGAAGGGCGTGTGTAAGCACTGAAAGGGCGTGTGTAAGCACTGGAAGGGTGTGGGGGGTGTGAGCACTGGAAGGGCGTGGGGGGGTGTGAGCACTGGAAGGGCGTTGGGGGGGTGTGAGCACTGGAAGGGCGTTGGGGGGGTGTGAGCACTGGAAGGGCGTTGGGGGGGTGTGAGCACTGGAAGGGCGTTGGGGGGGTGTGAGCACTGGAAGGGCGTGAGCACTGGTAGGGCGTGCGTGGGGGGGGTTATTTAGCACTGGAAGATTCGTTCCAATCAGCCTGAAGTTCCCTAAAAATCTTCAGTTTAAACTGCAAAAGGTGTACGGAACGAGTGAACAACAGGTCTTCACTTCATAAGAAAAGTGAATGAAGACTTTTCCCATGGGTCATTGCATTTGGATTATTGTTGTCGAAGACGACACACATCACACGAACACA